>NC_084970.1:38097581-38105081 GCF_963691925.1 Scomber scombrus | reverse complement strand
AGATGGATAGATGTAAACTTTATTGATCCCTTTGGGGAAATTTAGGGTCCAGCAGCTTAATAGAAAAAGACATCAAAGAACAATATACTAAAACATTAAATACTAAATAAGAAGAAAAACTAAATACTAAATGCTAAAATAAGAACAACAAGGTCTGAGGATGAGGCTGTGTGATAAAGTGCAGAAATAAAATAAAATAAAATAAAAGTAAAAATAAAAATATAGTGCAATATACAATTTAAAGTGAGAGAGTGAGAGACTTTATTATTCAGTTTTTGCACTTTATATTTAAGGAGTAAAAACATGAATTGTATTAAATGTGAAGAATGTCACAATATTTCTTTTATTTTAATTTTTTAATAAATTTGGGTCAATCGTGTTTCAGCTGCACACAAAGAGGTTTTTAAGAGGTTGAAATATAAAGTATTTAAAGTGTTTTTACTGCTTTAAAACATTTCCAAGCAAACCAAACACAGGTTAGTTCAGTTCAGTGTGTGAACAGATCATTAAAAGAAAAGAATAAGAACATTTAATAAAATAAATGCATTTAAAAACTATAATAGTAAAATAATAACTATGATTCATATTGATGATTAAAAGACAAATAAAATGTAATATTAAAGATACAACAGTGATTCCTGTCATCATCACCTCTGACTGTTTGTTCCTGCAGAGACTTTATTATATCAGGTTTCTCTCTTGTATTACTGAGTGTTTGGGATGTTTCAGGTCAGAGTGTCGCCAGCCAATAACACGACCAGCAGCATTAAAGCTTTAAACCTTTTTGGACAAAGAATAAAATGAATCTGAATCTGAATGAACAAGTGTAGAACATAAACTATGTGGACTAACATAGATAGATGTTAGTGTGGAGATAAACCACCGCTACACTCAAACTGACTCACAATAAAGCAAACATGCAGGAAGGTCTACTGTACTACTCATGGACCTTATAAACTGAATGTTATATATCAAGTAAATATAGTTTGTCAAAATGATATAATCTCATAATCTGATGTGTGTAGTAATAATAATACGCTGCATAGTCATATTATTACATAATATTAATTGCTGTACAAGAAACATTTTACCAAAACATGCAATATAAAAGTCTGTTGTATATCTGACTGGAACACAGTCAGACATGCAGGTGACTCTTTATCTATTAAGAATCATGTTAATATTGATTTAAAGGATCTAAAACATTTTTAAAAACATCTCAGTTCTTCACTAAACAAGAATCTGACAGATAATGTAACAATGAACGATCAAACTATTAATGTGATACTAAAAGCTAAAAGCCTCTAATAATAACTCTTTGGTTTAACTATTAAAATCATATTTTTAAAAGGAGATGATCAAATTAAACCCAGTCTGACCTCAGTTGACCTCTCAGGTGTTTCAGAGCAGGAAGTCCAGGTGAGCTTCCTGCTGGGTCCTAGAGCCTGACTTCCTGTTACCTTCCCTGCATATTTGGTATTTAAACACTTAGTAAGTACGATATCACCTGAAATGATGAAGCATTAAACTAGGTTCATCATCATCATCATTAGAAATAAAAGTTCTGACCCAAAATATCTAAACTGTTTATTATTTGTAGAACAGAAATGATCCAAAAAGTGATGAGCTCTGAAACTCTTCAACCTGCTGATCTCACAAAGAGCTCTGAAATAAATAAGTGACTCTCAGCTTCATTAGTCAGGATTAATAACTAGAGACAGACAGGAAGCTTGTTTAAGGAGAAAAACTAGTGAAAGACTGAAAACCAAGAATTTATTCACATCTGCCCAAATATTGACAACAAGTCTTTCCCTGAACAGAGTAGAGCTCTGTCACATCAGACACATACTGAGCCACAGCTCCTCTCTGATATACTGATCACTAAGCTCAGCCTGGTGATCAGCTGTTTATCAGTGATCAGCTGTTTATCAGTGATCAGCTGTTTATTGTGATCAGCTGTTTATTGGAGATCAGCTGTTTATCGGTGATCAGCTGTTTATCAGGGATCAGCTGTTTATCGGAGATCAGCTGTTTATCAAAGATCAGCTGTTTATCAGTGATCAGCTGTTTATCAGAGATCAGCTGTTTATCAGTGATCAGCTGTTTATCTGTGATCAGCTGTTTATCGGTGATCAGCTGTTTATCAGAGATCAGCTGTTTATCAGAGATCAGCTGTTTATTGTGATCAGCTGTTTATCGGTGATCAGCTGTTTATCGGTGATCAGCTGTTTATCGGAGATCAGCTGTTTATCAAAGATCAGCTGTTTATCAGTGATCAGCTGTTTATCAGAGATCAGCTGTTTATCAGAGATCAGCTGTTTATCAGAGATCAGCTGTTTATCAGTGATCAGCTGTTTATCAGAGATCAGCTGTTTATCAGAGATCAGCTGTTTATCAGTGATCAGCTGTTTATCAGAGATCAGCTGAGCTTCTCTGGTCTCTGCAGTCCAACTCCTCCCATCGGAGAGATCTGGGTCTGAACTACAACAACCTGCAGGATTGAGGAGCGAAGGAGCCGGTTGGTACCTGGAGGGGGGGTGTGGGGGTGTGGGGGGGGGGTTCTCTCATTTCAACACTAAACTATTGATCAGTTCATCTTTGTCAGAGCTCTAAGATCAGTCTGACTGCAGCCTGCAAATCACTGGCTCTGATTTCACACAAGCATCATTACGTTTAGTAACCATGTGGTCTTTATACAGACCAGAACCTCTGCTGAAGTCCAGGAAGCTTTTTAGCTGAGAGCTCTGACTGATGGTCATGTGATGATTTAACAGCAGGAAACATCTTCAAATCCCACAGAGACTCTGTAGCTTTAAACTTTGATAAGAGTTGACATGTATCAGCAGTAAATCCATCAGTAAACTGATGAGTGAATGTCTCTGTTTCTGCAGTAATGATGTGTTCATGACTCTCAGCACTTTATTTCCTCTGTGTACTTGAGTGAAATCTGCAGAGGAAACACACTTGATAGTAAAAGTGTGTGCAGGTGTGTGTAGCTGTCCATTCCCTTATGGTACTTTATGAGGGTGCACTTGATGCTGTTGCACTTTTAGTTGCTGTTTAGTGTTTAGTTTTTAGTGATTCTTTTATATTTATTATTTATATACATATTTATGTTGTTTAGTAAACATATCTATTATATATTTAATTTAGCACCTGGACCCTGAGCACTGTGTTTCATTTTCTTTCCATGTTCCTTGGTGAAAGAATGACAATAAAATGAGTCTGAGTCTGAGCTTGGAGCTCAGTGTGTTCACTCCAACACGTTAACATGAGAGCTGAAAGGAAGCAAGCTACGCTGCACAGCTGTTCCACTTCTGGTCTGAACAGGACTGAAGTCCCTGCTGCTCTTTATACTGGATGTGCTGCATCACTGACTGACAGCTGATGAAGTGAGTCTCACTAAACACTCATTTATCTCCTCTGTTCTTTCTTCTTCTCTCATCAGATGGAGGGATTGATCTCTGTGATATTGAGAGACTCTGACTGAACATCCAGGAGTGTTGAGAGAGGATCAGCTGGATCCTGATGATCCATCTGGAGTCTGGATCTGGATTTCATCGTCTTCACTTAAGTCTCTTAACTGACTCCAAACTGAACAGTTATCTCTGGATTTAGCTGAATCAGCACTTTGTTCTACATGAGCTGTTTCATGCAGAAAAGATGTTTTAAACTTTTAAAGGCTCCAGATGACTTTTCAGAGTCTCAGTGTGTAAATATTAAAGGTTTCCAGCTTTATGCAGAAATATGATGTTAAAATGAACAGTTTATATCTCATAATGATATTTAATAAGTTATTTACATAAAGCTGTAAGTAAACACTGCTCAGCCAATCAGGAGGCTTTAACAATAACTATATAATGTAAACTTGTAGGTGAGATCATGTGATCCAGCCATATCCAATCACATCCTTTCCATCTTGTTTTCTACATTAGTGCATCATCTTGATTAACCCTCCTGTTGTCCTCGAGTCAAGGAAGGGAGGAAGGGAGGAAGAAGGAAGGAAGGGAGGAAGGAAGGTATGAGGGAGGGAGGAAGGAAGGAGGGAAGGAAAGAAGGAAGGGAGGAGGGAAAGGAAGGAAGGATGGAGGAAAGAAGGAAGGGAGGAAGGAAAGGAAGGAAAGAGGGAAGGAAGGAGGGAAGGAAAGAAGGAAGGGAGGAAGGAAAGGAAGTAAGGATGGAGGAAAGAAGGAAGGAAGGTAGGAGGGAGGGAGGAGAAAAGAAGGAAGGGAGGAAGGACAGAAGAAAGGAAGAAAGGGGGATGGAGGAAGGAAAGAAGGAAGGAAAGAGAGAAGGAAGGAAGGAAGGGAGGAAAGAAGGAACAGTCAAAACAGACAGGGTCAATTTGACCCGGGAGGACGACACGAAGGTTAAAAACATGAAATGTATCTTTACTGTCCAACTCGTCTCCAGCTGAACCTCCTGTTGACTGATGTGTCCTTACAGCTCATCAGCAGTTTAAACACATGAATCATTCAATAAATAAAGCCACAGTTAGTGTTTCTCTAACTTCACACTGAGTGGAGCCTGGTCTTTGCTGTCAGGGCTCTGGATCAACCTGTTTGTCTTTATCTTCCTTTTATTTAGTTTTATATGCTGAACATCTTAAATTTGAACCTTCTTTATTTTCCTTCTGTATGTTTGTTAGTTTAGTGTAACGTTGTGTTTAGGTCAGTCCCGCCGTTGACCAGCAGGGGTCACTGTCTGCACACCGTTCACAGGTTACAGCTCTGAGCATCAGGACATTTTGGAGGGAAATATTCTTCTTTTTTCTGCATTCCTTCTACTACATTTATATAAACATATAACGTGATTAATATGAGGTGTGGTCTGCTATCATTCTCACACTTTATCTGGAGACTTTTATTCAGAGATCTGACCTGACTCCACATTTAGAGGAGCAGCAGATCATTTAGGTTCCCTTTTGCCAACTTTCAGTGCATTCATGTTTAGTTTAGCAGCTTGTAAACTGTTCTCAGCCCACAGACACATATATCCTCTATTACAGCACAAACTCAGCTACAACTCATCATTTTGTCATTTTAATTAAGTGTAAAGCTGCAAAAACCCAAATTGGATGAAAAATGACACAGTTGGCAATAAAAAAGCAAGTCAAGGTCCAACTGTGTTTCTCCAGAATAACTTCTGTCACCTGCTCTATGAAACACTTCAGTAATAAACACAACCAATAAACTAGCAGAATGTGTTTAGTGATAAACACAAATACAGAAAAACATGTGAAGTTTATTTAATTTGTAAAATTACAAACCAAACATCAGAGGGTTTAACAGTCTGAACACAGATACAACATCTGTCCTCCATCACCATGACAACCTGAGCCATGTGTCCTCCATCACCATGACAACCTGAGCCATGTGTCCTCCATCACCATGAAGACCTGAGCCATGTGTCCTCCATCACCATGACCACCTGAGCCATGTGTCCTCCATCACCATGAAGACCTGAGCCATGTGTCCTCCATCACCATGACGACCTGAGCCATGTGACCTCCATCACCAAGACGACCTGAGCCATGTGACCTCCATCACCATGACGACCTGAGCCAAGTGTCCTCCATCACCATGACGACCTGAGCCACGTGACCTCCATCACCATGACGACCTGAGCCATGTGACCTCCATCACCATGAGGACCTGACACACCTGCACACAGGTAGACTCACATCACAACATTCACACACACAGAAATAAAACTATCATTCAGTTTATTTAAATGTTAAATGATTTAACTTTCACTGGAAGATTAAAAATATGAATAATTCACAGTTTAAACCATTTACAGAGTCTAATATATAAATGATAAACTGCTTTACTCAGCTCGTCTCTTCATCATATATAAATAAAATAAAGCTGCAACGAGAAGTCGATTTAAATGAATCTGCAACTTTTATTAAACTGAATATTTTGGTTTGTCAGTTTTTACTTTAACAAAGAAACATTACCCATACCACTAACCCTTCGTCAATCATCAATAGAGTTTTATGGACGTACTTTATGTTAACATGAATTATGAAACATTTTAAAGTTTATTTCAAGCATGACTTCTTCTTCTTCTTCTTCTTCTACTGCTGCTTTTGTTCAGTGTGTGTTGTTTAGTCTTTTAACAGAAAATTCATCATCAACTATTTTACTACTTGAATCATTTTAGCTTCTCTAGTTTCTCAGGTGTGATGATGGTTGTGACATCACACTGTACTGTGGGAAACTAAACAGGTGCTTTAATGTGCTTCTGTTATGTGTTTGGTGTTTTTACTTCTGAAACTTGAGTTCGTGTTTACGTTTCTTAAACCTGAGCTGAGCTGAAGTGAAGGATGTGAGCTGCTCTTCTTCTCTGTGATGAGGCAGCGTTACAGCGTTTCACCTCCTCGCCTCTAAATGTCATCATGGTGTGATAATGCAGAGCCGGCAGCAGACGCCTGAAATATTAAAGAGACAAACGTTGGAGCTGCTGGAGAGAAAAAGTCATGACTAAAGCATTAAGAGCTGCTTCTGATCTCTCCTCTGCTGCGCCGCCGCATGAGGGCAACACACTGCAACCAGAGGAGAGAGAGAGAGAGAGAGAGAGAGAGAGAGAGGAGAGAGGACAGAGAGAGAGAGAAGAGAGAAGAGAGAGATGAGAGAGAGGAGAGAGAGACAGAGAGAGAGAGAGAGACAGAGAGACAGAGAGAGAGAGAGAGAGAGAGGAGCAGAGAGAGAGAGAGGAGAGAGAGAGAGAGAGACAGAGGAGAGAGAGAGAGAGAGAGGGAGAGAGAGAGAGAGAGAATAGAAGAATAGAAGAAGAGTGAGAAAAGACGGAGTGGGTATGAAAGAAGAAAGAAGAAGAAAGAAAGAAAGGATAACGCAGTGATGGAGAGCAGCAGTTAAAAAGTTAGAAGGCTATGAAGGAAGAAGGGAAGAAGGGATGAAGTTTGGAGGAAGAGAAGGAAAGTTACGGGTAAAACGTAAAAAGGAGAAGTTGGATGAAGGAAAGAGGAAGAAAGAAAAACACAGGGAGAGAAATGAGGATGTAAAGAAGGAAAGAAGAAGTGTAGAGAGAAGAAGGGAGAGAGGGATAGAAAGAAAGAATGAGAATAAAGTGAAGGAAAAGGAGATGGAGGAGGAAAGAAGGGAAGGATAAAGGAGGTAGGAGAGGAGTTAGGGAAGGATATAAGGAGGTAGGAGAGGAGGAGTTAGGAAGGATATAAGGTTGTAGAAGAGGGAGTTAGGGAAGGATATAAGGAGTGTAGGAGAGGAGGAGTTAGGGAAGGATATAAGGAAGTAGGGAGGAGGAGTTAGGGAAGGATATAAGGAGGTAGGAGAGGAGTTAGGGATGGATATAAGGAGGTAGGAGAGGAGGAGTTAGGGAAGGATATAAGGATGTAGGAGAGGAGTTAGGGAAGGATATAAGGAGGTAGGAGAGGAGATGTGTAGAAGCAGTTTAAAGCTGTTTCTGTTCTCTGGATTGAAGCTTATCATCAAATTCCCTGAAAATCTGATTAGG
>NC_084970.1:38082340-38087340 GCF_963691925.1 Scomber scombrus | reverse complement strand
CTGCCATATTATATCCCAATATCCTTTTATCTTTTGGCAAGACCAGAAAATATGCATATGGGTCACATCCATGTGTTGCTGGTTACATACAGTTTCCTTCCTAATGTTTGGAGTTATAAAAAATCTGACTATAATATTCCAATTGAATTCTCTCCAGATCCTGGAGCTAGTGGATATATTTTCATTTTAAGCAGAACTGTTAACAGAGTGAGCGTCTCTTCTTCTTTTATTGAGACAAACTGTTAAAAATGAAGAGAATAAAAAGCAGTTAAATCAGCTGTGGTGTGAAACAGACTCAGGTCAGTGAAGCTTATCATCTGGATTAGTTATTAGATCAGATTCCGTCACCATGTCTGCTGGTATTAAATATAAACACACTGCTGTAACTGATGATGATGATGATGATGATGATCGGAGGTATTGATCCGTGTCGAGCCGCCTGCAGCTTTTAGTCATCAACAAACACAAAGACTTCAAACTGGTTCTTCACGGCTGTGAATCATCCCAGCGTGAAAAGATGCATCAAAAGATTTCTGTGAGAACTTTTTCTGCCGTGTCCGCCCACGCTGCCGGTAAATCCATTCAGGTGAGGAGGAAGAGGAGGAAGAGGAGGAAGCCCCGCCCCCCCACGCTGACAGTAAATCCATTCAGGTGAGGAGGAAGAGGATTAAGAGGAGGAAGCCCCGCCCCCTACACAGTGCATCACTTCCTGTCGCCAGGCCTGCAGGTTGGGGCGAGGCTCAAACATGATTCATGTTCACTAACACAGGAGCTGGTTGTTATTCACTATGTTTGATGTCATTCAGCCACATAAACAGTCTGATCCTTTATAGATAAAAAAACAAAACACTTTTATTAATCCACATTTTCTCCACAGATTTTATTCTGAAGGTCTCAAAGTCTCCTTCCTGTCTCCTCACAGTTTAACATCACACAGTTTATTAAGAAGGTGAGGTGATGTTAAAACAGAAAGCTGCAGACTTGATTTCAATCAATGTTACTGAATTAAAAATATAAACCAGGCTGATATTTTAGATCAAAGTCCAAACCAGGCGGGGAGCTCCGGTCCTCTGAAATGAGGCCAACGCGGAAGTAACTTAAAACTGCATTCTATCAAAAGGCCACCAGGGGGCGACCGTTTTGGTGTCAAAAGGACTTCCGTCTCTATACAAGTCAATGGAGAATTCACCAACTTCTCACTTGATTTCTAACCTCAGTAAACGTTTTCAAAATGTGTTTATGGTCTCAATCGCTAGTTTAAAGCCTTCTTCAATGCAGTATGATGTTCATTTGGGACATTTTGGCCTCAAAAAATGCAAATGTCTCAGAATTGAAGCCAAACATCGTAACATTCACTTGTTGTTTCATTGAGTTTTCAGGATCACTGCTGTTGAGAAACGTTGACGATATAAATAAAAGCCAGTCTGCTCATGAGACTGATAAAGACTCAATAAGGATCAAATCTCCTGGTTAAATATTGAGTAAAGTAGCGGTTAATAAAAAACAACAGTACAGCTTCTCTGCTCCTGATCCCCAAACATATGAACTGCAATTAGCAAAGTTACAGGATTTTCGTATCAATCAGCCTTTTAAACTAAAGTATCTCCCATTGAAATACATTAGTTTCGTGATTTCGTGACTATTTTACGAAACTAACGTGTTTACCATTGAAATACATTAATTTCGTGATTTCGTGACTATTTTACGAAACTAACGTGTTTACCATTGAAATACATTAATTTCGTGATTTCGTGACTATTTTACGAAACTAACGTGTTTACCATTGAAATATGTTAGTTTCGTGATTTCATAACAATTTAGGAAAGTTTGAACTCATGAATAAATGGCCAGAGATTAAACACTTATTTATTTATTTATTTATATATAAATGTGACCTTAAAAAAGACTGTTGAAGATTGTTTTAACAGTGATGTAATGTTGCAGCTGGGAGGCTCACAGGTTGTTTTTTTTGTTTTTTTGGCCTCACAGGGTTAAATAAGTTCACTTTTCATTTCTTGGTCAGTTTGAGTAAATTCAGTAACCATGGCGACACGTTTTGTTTAACAACTTCACAACAATGCATTATGACTTCATAGCAACAGCTTCTTCTTCTCCGTGGCAACAGCAGCCGAGGCTCATTATTGATATTGTCGTATCAAGGTTTTTGTCATGAATTACGTTTTAATCCAGTTTTAAGCCAGAAAGTAAAGTTACACTTGTGTTTAATGTTTTTATACAGTTTAACATTTTTAATCATTAGCTGTCTGAACCATCGTCTCTTCACTCCCGTTAGCTTAGTCAGCGGCTCGGCTGTCAGGGTTGATTTCACTGAACATATTAAATATATTTAGACAAAGAAGGCTGAAGATGTTCTCACTGTTTGAGAAGGTTCAGGATGGAGGAGAGATCATGTGATGATGTCATGTGATGATGTCATGTGATGATGTCAGAGTATAAACCTGCAGCAGCTTCATATAAAATGAGTCAAACAGCTGATTGTTTTATCGGGTTCAGGCCGCAGTGATGTTCTGCTCCGATGCTCAGATGTCTCATGTTCCTCCAGCTGTCCGTCACCATCATGGATGAGAACAGGAAGTGGACTTTTACTGCAGCGAGTCTTCAAAGAAAAACAGAAGAAAACAGCGTCCAGGTTTGTTTTCCCACGTTGGACTCTCAGAGGAGCCGCTCACTGACTCTTCACCACATATTGTTCTGTATGTGAGCCATCTCACTGAGTCCTGCGGCGCTGTAAGAGCACGCTGAGCTCTCCCTGCAGCCGTAAATCACCGTGTGGTCCAAGAACCTCCCGGAGCATCTGAGAACTGACGAGCCTCTATGAGAACGGCTCGTATTTCACCCGGCTGAAAGGGAAAAAAAGCAATAAAAAGCAGAACGTGTGGCGGCAGAACCGACATGAGGCTGCTGATGTGATGTTGATGTTGGCTGGACGGACAGAACCAGAGAAAGAAGGAAAAACTGCTGCTGTCATCCAGAGGAGCCTGTTCTCTGCTGCTGGACCGGTTAGTGGACTGGTTAGTGGACCGGTTAGAGGACTGGTTAGTGGACCGGTTAGAGGACTAGTTAGAGGACTAGTTAGAGGACCGGTTAGAGGACCGGTTAGAGGACTGGTTAGTGTACCGGTTAGAGGACTAGTTAGTGGACCGGTTAGTAGGCTAGTTAGAGAACTGGTTAGTGGAGCAGTTAATAAACCGGTTAGAGGAGCGGTTAGTGAACCGGTTAGAGGACCGGTTAGTGAACCGGTTAGAGGACCGGTTAGTGAACCGGTTAGAGGACCGGTTAGTGAACCGGTTAGAGGACTAGTTAGTGGACTAGTTAGTGGAGCGGTTAGAGGACTAGTTAGTGGAGCGGTTAGTGGAGCGGTTGGATCTTCTGTTTAATTTTGAGTCTCTTTCATGTGTTTCTGTGACCAGCTTGCTGATTGTAACTCATGTCCAGTAACAGGAAGCTAGTTAGTGGACTAGTTAGTGTCAGTAACTGGAGGCTGGTTAGAGGACTAGTTAGTGGACTAGTTAGAGGACTAGTTAGAGGACTAGTTAGTGTCAGTAACCGGAGGCGGGTTACTGTTATAATGTTTATATAATAATCTGTTTAGTCATCTAACGTCACCGCTGTCTGCTGGCCTCTGATTGGTCCACACACTGATGACGCGTTGGTCAGCACTCTGATTCCCTTCATCCAGGTGAGCCTGAATAATTCCCACTGTATGTAAATCTGAATGTAAATCTCTTGCCCCCCCGCCCCCGTCTCCACGGTAACGACCTTTTGCAGCGGTATAAGCTGCTGGAGGCAGACGGATGCCAGCGCTGATGAAGAAAGGCCTTTGTGTTTGTGTGTTTGAGTCAAATCGCTTCTATAGATCCAACAATGAGCTTAATGAGCACACACACACACACACACACACACACACACACACACACACACACACACGCACGCTAACAGTAGATACACACACACACACACACACACACACACACGCTAACAGTAGATACACACACACACACAGGCTAACAGCAGATACACACACACACACACACACACACACACACACACTCTGCTGTTAACCTCCTTCATTAAATACATTTAGAAACATAAAGTTGTTTATTCAGCGTTTCAGACTCAATGTTTATGTTGAATGTAAAGATGATGATGTCATCTGTCTCAGTGGGGGGGTCAGGGTTCAGTGAATGATGATGTCATCTGTCTCAGTGGGGGGGTTAGGGTTCAGTCAGCTGTGTCTCTCTCTGTCTGCTCTGCTTCTTCTTACAGTGACACAGTGAAACTCTTCTCTAGTAGATGAACTCATCTTCATCACCAGAAGTCTTCCTCATGGTTTCTGTCCCTTTCTACAGTGGATCTGATCATTCTGAGCCTCTTCTAAATGTTGTTATACATTAAATGTTTATACTTAGTTTCTGTCTCATATACGTGTGTGTTTCTTGGTTTTCTGTCAGCTGATTGAAAAGTGTTTACGTTGCGTAGTGAGTCTAATAATCCTCAGCAGATATTATAATAACATCAGGACACACACAGCAGTAGATAATCCATCAGTTCTTTCACTGAATACTTCACATTCCTGCTGAGAGCCGAGCATCACTTCTACTCACACTACATCCACTAAGCCTCTGACATCAGTTTATATCTGAGTGTTCATGTTGGTCTAACTACTGACTGCATGTCCTCACATCTACTGCAGACCAGGGATCCTCAAACTGTGGACTCCGGCCCGCATCCGGACCGCGGGACAACTATCTGCGGACCCTGGTCTAATCTTAAAAAAAGAAAAGTCTTCCATAAAATATTATTATTATTATGAAATGCGAGTCTGAATTATCCGTTTTATTGTTTTGTTTTTATTTGAATTTATGTTAAAACGAAAAATAAGTTTTGTTTTTGAGTATTTATTTGATTTTTTTGTTTTTATGAAAAGGAGATTTTATAGTTGAGTCATATATTGTATTTTTCTACTCTCACCACTGTAT
>NC_084970.1:38046300-38063800 GCF_963691925.1 Scomber scombrus | reverse complement strand
TCACATTAACATTTGATTTATCTTTGATTAAAATGAGCTGAATTGTTCATTATTCATTATTTTAAATAATATATAACTGAACTAAATGCTGGATTTTAACTTCTGAAATAAAATATAATAAACATATTATTATGTTATTATTATTTGGAACCTGGTCTGGTTTTAGTGTTAATGTCTGCTATGATTGGTTTACTGTTAATGAATCATAAAGTATAAATTATCACCCGATTCTGTGTTAAACCTTTTTTAGACAACTTATGGTCAAAAAACCTCATTTAAATAAAACGTTACCTCTAAGTTTAACCGTCCTTTAACAAAGCTTAATAACACTGGTTCTATGTGTGGATCAGTCCTCACTTACATTTAGTGTAATAAGAGTAAATAACTTTATTTAGATCATTAACGTCTCAAAGAATAAAAACAGTGATGATGTTTTCAGTCTCATACTGTTCATATTCACAGTATTTCATCACATAATTATTCTCTATAACTTCTGAATCATTCATAAATATAATATGATTTATTTATTAATGAAGCTTCAGAGAGCAGAGAGAGTTTATTCTTTAGTTTTATGATTTAAACACTTTATTATGGTTCAATATGACAGAAAACATCAAAACTATTTCAACTAAATGATGCATTTTATTTGCATGTTTGTAAACTGTGAGTCACATTATAAAGTCAGACTAGTAGAAATGTGATGTGATGTTTTTAAAGCTTTCACATGAAAACTAAACTAAATATGATCTGATGATTCAGAGCAGCAGCGATATTCAGGATGTAATAAGGAACTGTGGGTGTGTGTGTGTGTGTGTGTGTGTGTGTGTGTGTGTGTGTGTGTGTGTGTGTGTGTGTGTGTGTGTGTGTGTGTGTGTGTTTGTGTGTGTGTGTGTGTGTGTGTGTGTGTTACAGTTGAAACCAGAAGTTTACATACACTGTATAAAAAGACACATAACCTTTTTATATCTCAGGATTACAAACATTATTTTTATTTGCTAAATGCCAGAATAATGACAGAGAGAGTTTTTTAGACCATTTTTTAAACTTTCTTCAAAGTCAGAAGTTTACGTACATGTCATTAGTATTTGGTAGCGTGCCTTTAAACTTTATGACTTCTACAAGCTCCTCACAGTAGTCTGCTGGTATTTTGGCCCATTGCTCCTGACACCTGCCCACCCTGGAAGACATTTTCAACTCCTGCTGTCTTCAGAAAGCCACCAAACATTCTGCAGGATCCATCCCACCCAGCCTTCATCTGTTTAAAACGTTACCGGAAGTTAAAACCAGAACCACCAGACTGTTGAACAGCTTTTATTCCAAAGCCATCACCACATTGAACACAAGCCTACAAACCCGAACTCATACCTAACAACACATAAACCTAAAGTGCAATAAATCAACTTGTGCAGTATTACTGTGGATGTGAATGTATCTATGTTGGCACTTTTGTATGACTGAGTATGTATGTATGTATGTATATGGGTCAATGACGTATAAGGATTTAGAACAACTCAATTGTAGAATAATAAAAACAAGCATATCTAATGCAGTAGTTCAAACATTCAGAATGTTGTGTAACTGAAGATCCATATTATACATTTGAAATAAGTGATTTTAGTGGTTTTTCAAGATTAATTGGCACTGGCCTTAGAAAAGTCATGTGGTGCGACCATGATTCATCTTGAAATAAATCAATTTACTGAACACGCTTCACATCTTTTTTTTACAAGTTTTCAGTAATATGAAGTGTTTGGAAACAAAGTATTTGAATTTTTGTTAAATGTTTGTAAATGATGGTCTTTTATTTATATAAGACATTTCAAGAGGAATCATGGTCGCACCAAATGACTTTTTTTAAGGCCAGTGCCAATTCATCTTGAAAAACCACTAAAATCACTATCAAATTGTAATATGAATTTTCAGGTACACAACATTTTGAATGTTTGAACTACTGCATTAGATATGCTGTTTTTTTTATTCTAAAATTGATTTGTTAAAAATCCTTATACGTCATTGACCCGTATATGTATTTTATCTCGCCTTACTATTTTACTATTTATTACTTTTTTAATTGAGCTCTGTTCTCTACCTTGGGTTTATACAATGACATTAAAGGAGTCTATCTATCTGACAGAACTGGTGTAACTGAGTCAGGTTTTTAGGCCTTTCCAGCTCCGCACACACATCTTCTATAGGATTGAGATCAGGGCTTTGTGATGGCAACTCCAAAACATTGACTCTGTTGTCCTTAAGCCACTTCGTAACTGATTTGGCGGTATGCTTATAGGGTCATTGTATATTTGGAAGACCCATTTGTCCCCAAGCTTTAACTTCCTGGCTGATGTCTTTAGATGTTGCTTCAATATTTGTACATAATGTTCTTTCCTCATGATGCCATCTATTCTGTGAAGTGCACCAGTCCCTCCTGCAGCGAAACATGATGCTGCTGCCACCCCCGTACTACACAGTTGGGATGGTGTTCTCAGGCTGCAAGCTTCCCCCTTTTTGTCTGTGTGTTATGTGTGTGTGTGAGTTATATGTGTCTGTGTGTGTGTGTGTGTGTGTGTGTGTGTATGTGTGTGTGTGTGTGTGTCATGCTGGGAAACGCCCGCGTCCATGTCGGAGGGTTACAGCTTCACTTCTGCCATCGTTACTATAAAAGTTCTCTACGTGTTGCTCAACATGGAGCTTCACCGAGTCGTCGCCGTGGGAAACGAACAACGCGTCCCTCGAAAGAGTGAAGCGGTGACCGCAGCGTCTCTGTCGCAACCTGGCAGCGTTTCCCGCCACAGCGAGCAGTATCCACGCCGACCCGACAGACACTCATCATCAGTCTGTATTTATAAAGCAACAAATCACAATAAAGTTTTCTGAGGATCTTCACACACACAGACCAGCTTCAGACATCTTCATCAGAACTAACCCTAACTTAACCCGACCTGCTGATTGGCTGCAGGTTGATATAGTCAGAGATGATCCTCAGTTAGTGAGTCAGCCATCATTCAGCTTCATCATGTCTTCACTGACTCTCCTCTACTTTAATTTTGCTTAATCATCTCTGTGAAAATGTTTCTGCTGATCTGACAAAAACACATCAAGCACACTACATCTGCTTTTAGGATGTGGCAATATGTGTGTATACTGTAGATGATTTTATCTTTGCAATTTTGCACAACTTTGTGAATTCTGTTGCAGATATTAATTGTCTGTATGGTTCCTGTAGCTGTCTGCAGGGACGATCTCCTTGTGTTATATAAGGTTCAAGTTTTTATTACACACTGTCCCTGTTTACATAAAATAAACATTACAATTACAATTATTATTTCTATTGCTGCTGTAATACTGTGAATGTATCACTGTGGGACTAATAAACTTAACTTAACTTAATTTAAATGTACTTACTTAAGTAGAATTTAACCCTCCTGTTGACCTCGAGTCAAGGAAGGAAGGGAGGAAGAAGGAGGGAAAGGAAGGAAGGAAGGAAGGAAGGAAGGAAGGAAGGGAGGAAAGAAGGAAGGAGAGATGGAGGGAGAAAGGAAAAGAGGAAGGGAGGAATGAAGGAAAGAAGGACAGAGGAAAGAAGGAAGGTAATGGGGAGGAAAGAAAGACAGGGAGGAAGGAAGGAAGGAAGGAAGGAAGGAGGGATGTAAAGAAGGAAGGGAGGAAAGAAGGAAGGAAGGAAGGAAGGAGTGAAGGAAGGAGGGAGGAAGGACAGACGGAAGGAAGGAAGGGAGGAAAGAAGGAACAGTCAAAACAGACGGGGTCAATTTGACCCGGGAGGACAAAACGAAGGTTAAAGTGGAGTTGTTGTATTGGATTGAATTAGATTGCACAGATGTTCCTAATAAAGAGTACAGTGAATTTATTTATATATGTGTAGACAGATAATATATATTAATTTATTAGGAGCTATTTTCTGTTAACGTCCATGAGAAGGTACAACTATTAGGAACACTTCAAATGTAACACAGTGCAGCACACCTTTAACATGATAAAACAGAATTATCACCTTTCTGATGATGTAAACAAACACTGAAAAAATTTAAACGTTATAAAAGTATAATTTAAGTTAGAGCTGATGTTAAACTGCACAGGTGTTTTTTTACCTAATAAAGTTATCAGTGAGTTTATTTATCTACTAAATACTAAATATCAAAGACTTGACTACAAACTGAACATTTCACTCATATATTCAATATTAACATTTCTGCAACTTGCCAAAAATGTTAAAGAACAACATTTTGTATCATGTTTCTGCAGTTTAGTTGCATATACAGAACGGTACATATGAAGGAGGTCATTTCTAGCAGATCTCAGATACACTCAGCAGACTGAAGCCTGAATAAACATTTATACTTTATATTATATAAGTTTGTTTTCATTTTGTCATTAAAGAGAAAAAAAAAGAAAACCTGAATAAACCAGTTTGAGCTTTACTGTTTTCTACAGTAAGAAATGTTTTTAGTGGAGAATACATGCCTACTCTCCTTTTACTCCGTTTACTCCTCCTCCCTCCTCTAGTTCTGCTGCACCCCCTCACACACACACACACACACACACACACACACACACACACACACACACACACACACCCTCAGACTCCCCTCCCAGGTGGGATTTAGTGATTTACAGTAATTACACCAATTAAACTGAGGAGTGACAGAACATACACATATGTTTTCTCAGCATCGTGTGTGTGTGTGTGTGTGTGTGTGTGTGTGTGTGTGTGTGTGTGTGTGTGTGTGTGTGTGTGTGTGTGGTGTGTGTGTGTGTGTGTGTGTTCCACATGTTGGACGTGGACCAACAATAATGGATCTTTTGGATCTTTTTCTCTCTCAGTGTGAGGCTGTTTCTCATTATAATATTTACACATTAAAACCTGCAGTGTGAGGTTCGTCCTGAGGGGGGCACCACAGGGGCAATCACACGCGTTCGTTAAAGGATGCCACACCCCTTTAACTACACGGGGGGGGGGGGGGGGGGCTTTTATTCAGAGTTTAAAGTGCTTTTAATTATTGTAGAAGATAAGTCAATAAAGTTTAAATTGTGTCCTGATCAGTCAGAGTTCATGTTTAAACGGTTTTAAATGTTTTTATTTATTTATTTTTATATTAATAAATGTTGCTTTTAGACTGAAAACTGAAACACAGCTAAATGTGACCGATTATTATAGAGCCTTACCGACTATTATAGAGCCTTACCGATTATCAGAGAGCCTTACCAACTATTATAGAGCCTTACCAACTATTGTAGAGCCTTACCGACTATTATAGAACCTTAACGATTATTAGAGAGCCTTACCAACTATTGTAGAGCCTTACCGACTATTATAGAACCTTACCGATTATTAGAGAGCCTTACCAACTATTATAGAGCCTTACCAACTATTGTAGAGCCTTACCGATTATTAGAGAGCCTTACCGATTATTATAGCCATACCAATTATTATAGAGCCTTACCGATTATTATAGAGCCTTACCAATTATTATAGAGCCTTACCGACTATTGTAGAGCCTTACCGATTATTATAGAGCCTTACCGATTATGATAGAGCCTTACCGATTATGATAGAGCCTTACCGATTATTATAGAGCCTTACCAATTATTATAGGGCCTTACCGATTATGATAGAGCCTTACCGATTATTATAGAGCCTTACCAATTATTATAGAGCCTTACCAATTATTATAGAGCCATACCAATTATTATAGGGCCTTACCAACTATTATAGAGCCTTACCAATTATTATAGAGCCTTACCAACTATTATAGAGCCTTACCAATTATTATAGAGCCTTACCAACTATTATACAGCCTTACCAATTATTATAGAGCCTTACCAATTATTATAAAGCCTACTGATTAGTGTAGAGCCTTACCAATTATTATAAGGCCTTACCAATTATTATAGAGCCTTACCAACTATTATAAAGCCTACTGATTAGTGTAGAGCCTTACCAACTATTATAGAGCCTTACCAACTATTATAGAGCCTTACCAACTATTATAATGCCTTACCAACTATTATAGAGCCTTACCAACTATTATAATGCCTTACCTGAACCTTGCCCTGATACAGAGCGATCACAGAGAGGCTCGGGTATGGTGTACAGGGGCACGGCCTTAGAGTTAATGTAGAAGACTAGAGTTTATCAAGCAACCTCTGAAGAGAAAATATAAACTGCTGCTGCTGCTGCTGCTGAGGAGGAATAACATCATTAGCTTCATGTCAGGGTGGGGGGGGTCAGACGACTCTCCCACACATCACATTCCTCACAGCAGGCTGTTTGTCATCACTGATACAACCACACGGAGCGTTTATTGTCCTCCAGAGCTGCTCTGTGTGTGTGTGTGTGTGTGTGTGTGTGTGTGTGTGTGTGTGTGTGTGTGTGTGTGTGTGTGTGTGTGTGTGTGTGTGTGTGTGTGTGTTACTCTTCATCTGTGGTTTCTGGAAGGGTTGTCACAAAAGTTAAATAGAGATATGACTTTTAATTTGTAGTGACAGACGTGTTTCCTGTCTCAGCTCAGACTGAAACCAGAGAAACAGTTTAACACCTGTCAGCTGTTTTATTAACGTGCATCTCTTATCAGAGACGACAGCAGGTAGAATAAATGTGTTTTAGTGGTCCCAGGTTAAACACTGATATAAAGAAACACAGTAAGAAATAAACAGCAGACTGCTCCTTTAACCGGTCAGTCTGTGGTCTGAGAGAACATTATGAAACTGGACCAAAGTTTACTGAAACTCTGCAGAGAAAAAACTACAATGAATTTATTCAGGAAATGCCAGCTCTGCCCTCACCTCCTCCTCTCCCCTCACCTCTTCCTCTTCCTCCTCTCACCTCCTCCTCCTCTCCTCTCTCCTCTCCTCATCTCCTCCTCTCTCCCCTCACCTCCTCCTCTCCTCCTCTCCTCTCCTCCCCTTCTCCTTTCCTCCTCTCCTCTCCTCTCCTCCCCTCCTCCTCTCCTCCTCTCCTCTCCTCCCCTCCTCCTCTCCTCTCCTCCTTTCCTTTCCTATCCTCGCCTCCTCTACTCTTCTTCCTCATCCTCCTCCTCTCCTCCTCTACTCCTCTCCTCTCCTCCTCTACTCTTCCTCCTCTTCCTCCTCTCCTCTCCTATCCTCGCCTCCACTACTCTTCATCCTCCTCCTCCTCTCCTCCTCTTCCTCCTCCTCCTCCCCTCCTCTCCTCCTCTACTCCTCCTGCTCTCTTCTCCTCCTTTCATCTCCTATCCTCACCTCCTCTACTCTTCTTCCTCATCCTCCCCCTCTCCTCCTCTCCTCTCCTCCTCTACTCTTCTTCCTCCTCCTCCTCCTCCTCCTCCTCCTCCTCCTCCTCCTCCTCCTCTCCTCTCCTCATCTACTCCTCTCCTCTCCCTCCTCCTCCTCCTCTCCTCTTTTTTATTTTTATTTTTTAATCCTTAACTAAATCTCCTTGTGCTTAATGTGAACAATCTGATGCATCAAAATTAATTAAATTCTTCATTAAATACAGAAAAAAGTCTCGCTATAAAAAAATTGTGTAACTCTCTTGGTATCGACATCATTGTGGCTCATTGCATTAAACCGTTTTTTTTTTGTTTTTTTTTGATGAATTATAAGAAGCTTTAGTTATAAAATAAAGTATGAAAAGTGAAGATTTGCAGCTTCAATAAACAGCTGAGACAGTTTGAGGCTGCAGGAGAGAAACAGGAAGTAGATCCTCGACATTAAGAGGTGGAAATATCTCAAGAGCTCCAAGAGAGATGATCCTGTTGTTAAAGATACTGAGAGGAGAAGTAGATCCTGTTGTTAAAGATACTGAGAGGAGAAGAAGAAGATGATGATCCTGTTATTAAAGATACTGAGAGGAGAAGAAGAAGATTCTGTTATTAAAGATACTGAGAGGAGAAGAAGAAGATGATCCTGTTGTTAAAGATACTAAGAAGAGAAGAAGAAGAAGATTCTGTTATTAAAGATACTGAGAGGAGAAGAAGAAGAAGAAGATCCTGTTGTTAAAGATACTGAGAGGAGAAGAAGAATAAGAAGAATCTGGAGATGAAGATAAAGATGCTGAAACAGACGAACTGTGGAGATTAACTTCACTGTTTAATCTGAGCAGCAGCATGTCGACATTATACATATAAAATATATTAAACATTAAACAAAGAGAAAAACACTAAACATGTTACAGTTTGAACATAAGTCACATGTAGATTCACAGCATCATATAATAATGTATGAATGTGTTTACAGACACACTAACAGGAAATATTAAGACACAAAACTGGAACAAGATAAATTTAAGAAAAACTATTATAGAGCCTTACCAATTATTATAGAGCCTTACCAATTATTATAGAGCCATACCAATTATTATAGGGCCTTACCAACTATTATAGAGCCTTACCAATTATTATAGAGCCTTACCAACTATTATAGAGCCTTACCAATTATTATAGAGCCTTACCAACTATTATACAATACCAATTATTATAGGGCCTTACCGATTATTATAGGGCCTTACAAATTATTATAGGGCCTTACCGATTATTATAGAACCTTACCAACTATTATAGAGCCTTACCGATTATTATAGAACCTTACCAACTATTATAGAGCCTTACCAATTATTTTAGAACCTTACCAATTATTATAGAGCCTTACCAATTATTATAGAGCCTTACCAATTATTATAGGGCCTTACCGATTATTATAGGGCCTTACCAATTATTATAGGGCCTTACCAATTATTATAGAACCTTACCAATTATTGAGCATTACCAATTATTATAGAGCCTTACCAACTATAATAGAGCCTTACCGATTATTATAGAACCTTACCGATTATTATAGAGCCTTACCAACTATTGTAGAGCCTTACCAATTATTATAGAACCTTACCGATTATTATAGAGCCTTACCAATTATTATAGGGCCTTACCAATTATTATAGGGCCTTACCAATTATTATTTACAGGTTAATGATCCACACGCTGATGTTAGAGATAGAAAACTGATCTTATATATATATATATAATTATGTATGTGCCGTGTCGACCTCGGTAAGATGGCGTCCTGAGCAGCTGCTCATGCTGCTCCTCTCAGTGCTAGAAATGCTTCACAGACACTCAAATCCAGTTTTACACCAACAGCACTTTAAACATGTGTCAGTCATCTTATTATGAAAACATATATATATATATATATATATATATATATATATATATATATATATATATATATATATATATATATATATATATATATATATAAATATATATATATATATATATATATAGCTCATCTCTGAGATCTCTCCAGGACTCTCTAGGACTCTCTCCAGGACTCTCCAGGACTCTCTCCAGGACTCTCCAGGACTCTCCAGGACTCTCCATGTCTCTCTCCAGGACTCTCCAGGACTCTCCATGTCTCTCTCCAGGACTCTCCAGGTCTCTCTTCAGGATTCTCCAGGACTATCTCCAGGTCTCTCTCCAGGACTCTCCAGGACTCTCCATGTCTCTCTCCAGGACTCTCCAGGTCTCTCTTCAGGATTCTCTCCAGGACTCTCCATGTCTCTCTCCAGGACTATCCAGGACTCTTCAGGACTCTCTCCAGGACTCTCCATGTCTCTCTCCAGGACTATCCAGGACTCTGCAGGCCTGTGGCTGCTGGTGTGGCGCCTGGTTGCCGCGGCGACAGCTGGGTTTAGACTCAGCAGGAGTGATGTTGTTTTGATGGAGGAGATAGAGAACCTCCTCTTTCTCTCTCTCTCTCGCTCACTCTCTCTCTCTTTCTTTCTGTCTCTCTCTGTCTCTCTCTCTATCCCCCCCCCCCCCTCACCACTAATCAGTGAGTATTTACACTCTTTCCAAACCGAGTGCGGGACAGAGCAGTGTGTGTAGGGGACGGGGGGGACGTAGTGTCCTCAGCAGCGTGTTTACAGCGAGGACAAACACAGACGGACGCGGTCGGCTCGCTAAACAAAGACTCAGAGACGGAGACGCTGTGATGATGCTGCTCGACGCCGTCTGGAAACCGTCCCTGACATCACCCAACATCAGCTGCATGAGCTCAGCTGTTTGATTGAAAAACTGTCAAAACATTTTTAAAAAGCTGATTTTTATATTTCAAAGTAAATACAGATCATATTTAACCCTTAACATGATGTTTAGGGTTAAATTTAAGCTCATTTTTATACATTTGAGAGATGAAAAAACACCTTAAAACATTTTCTTTCCTAATGTGACCCACAGTTTATAAACATGGAAATAAAATGCATCTTTTTATTGGTGCATGTTCTCAGGGAGCCGTCTTTCAGGACAATGAAAGTAAACACTAACAGATTAAAAACAGCTTTTATGCTAAACTGCACTAAATAATGGCTTTTTTATTTATAGAAGTAATTATTTATTTATTTTTTATGTTTCTGCACTTTTAAGGACTGCATCTCAATTTCCTTGTGCTTTGTACAATGACAATAAAGACTTTCTATTCTATAAACATTTATATATATTTGCAAATGTAAAAGTTTGACCAATAAAATCAGCATTCAAACATGTTGTATTCATCGTATTCTATCAAATGTTTCCTGGATCATAACATAGTGATTGTGAATGTCTGTTTTACACAAGATTAATTTAAAAAAAGGATTAATCTAACATGTATTAATGACTGATGGTGAGTTTATGAATGTAAGTTAGTGTAGAGACTAATTATGAGTCAGAATATGAACAGTGTGTGAAGGGTTAAACAGAAACAGCCAGCAGAGTGTCAATCAAACCGCTGATCTTCTGATTGGTCGATGTTCATTTAATGTATTTTATGAAGTGTTTTCTTATTTAAATGGAGGGTCTGATGATGATGATGATGATGATGATGATGAAGATGATGATGATGAAGGCTGATCTGTGATTACAAATATAAAACTGACTTCACTTGTCTGCAGACTGTTTGTTATGAAGTGTGGCTTATGTAAGACAGTGTGTGTGTGTGTGTGTGTGTGTGTGTGTGTGTGTGTGTGTGTGTGTGTGTGTGTGTGTGTGTGTGTGTGTGTGTGTGTGTGTGTGTGTGTGATAAAAGAGGAAGTGTGTTGTGCTGTTGTTCAGCTCCTGCAGGGCCCACATGCTTCCTGTGGCCGTCCACGCCGCGGGGGAGGGGTGGGGGGGGTTGAGGTATGTCTGTGGTTCCCATCATCCTCGGCTCCTATCAGCTCCTGCAGCCCCCCCCCCCCCTGCCCCCCCCGGTGCTTCCAGCGTGTCTGGCTGTTACACCAGCGTGCAGCGCGGCCCACCGCAGCTTAAATAACAGCGGCGGCTCTGATCTGAGGTCAGATCTAATCTCTGAGCACATCTGCTCACAACTCTGTCTTTATTTCATCTGAATCTCTGTCCTGCTGCAGGTTATTAATACCTCTGTGTGTGTGTGTGTGTGTGTGTGTGTGTGTGTGTGTGTGTGTGTGTGTGTGTGTGTGTGTGTGTGTGTGTGTGCAGGGCGGTTGGCCGTTACTCGTTGGGAAAGTGTTTTACCGCTTGCAGCATCTTCCTCTGGGTGGAGAAGAAGAAGAAGAAGAAGAAGAAGAAGAAGAAGAAGAAGAGTGTTGGCCAACAGTCTGACAGCTCCTGTCCTCAGACATCTGACGGAGGATCCTCAGGTGTGTGTGTGTGTGTGTGTGTGTGTGTGTGTGTGTGTGTGTGTGTGTGTGTGTGTGTGTGTGTATGTGAGTGAGTGTGTGTGTGAGTGTGTGTGTGTGTGTGTGTTTGTGTGTGTTTGTGTGTGTGTGTCAGCAGGTATGACAGTAAACTTGTGTAATGAGCTGCAGGACTGTCACTCAGTCACACTGTCTCTATATTTCAGTTTAACTCTCACATCCTGTTCAGAGTCAAGTTTGACTCATTTTTACATTAAAAGCAGTACAACTCTAAATACTCTAAATACTCTAAATACTCTAAATACTTTCAGTCTGAAATATGACGACTTCTCCTTAAAACATTGTTTTTAGAGTTTTTGACCCATATTTATTCATTTACACTGTTGCATTCTTCACGTTTAATGTAGTTCATGTTTTTTCTGTGTAAAAACTGACTAATAAAGTCTCTCAGCTCTCTGAAAGCTTCATAAAGTATTAATCTGCTTATTATCTCTGACAGATGACGTATTCATGAATAATCTGTGGTGGTAGAGACTCATTTTTTCCTGCTGTGACGACACTTACTGACATGTTTCATCTGCAGAGCGACGCAGCGTCATCCAGGATAAATATAGACTCAGTTCACTTTAATGAAGCTGTTATTAACCTGAAACCAGTTCATAAAGCAAACCCACACCACACACAGAGAAACCAGCTGATAAAATACATCTAATTATAATGTACTTAACTACAGAAACGTGTTGCTGCTACGCTAGAAAAAGAGAAAAGCTTCAGTTTCATGTTATAATGTGAAAGTCAGAGTAAACATCTATTGCCATGTGTTTTAGTGAAATGAATAGTTAATATTAGGGATGCTCGATATTGACTTTTCTGCCCAACTCTTCATTCCCGATACCGATATTTACAGGCTTTTTATACCAAAACTATTAGGTAACAACATAACACATCTCCTATTGTTGAATTAACACATTATGCTTAATGTTATAGTGATGCTCCACTGGATGCAAACATAAATGCAACATGGCTTTCCACATGTAAACACTGTCTGTGCAAAATAAGAGAACAACTTCAACTTAAGTTATGGAACAAAGTGCCAACATGGCACTGCCATATTTATCATGCTGCTTTGCAGTCATTTACTATCCGTAGGAACACTTGGAAACAGTTCAGAACCACAGACATAAGCCCCGTTTCTGGATGCGGGACCTTTTATAGGAAGTCCTCTCACTCGATCCTCTCAGCTGTTGTGTCTCCAGCAGATAGGACCCAGATAGGATCCAGATAGGACCCAGATAGGACCCAGATAAGACCCAAATAGGACCCAGATAAGACCCAGATAGGACCCAGATAGGACCCAGATAGGACCAGATAGGACCCGGATAGGACCAGATAGGACCCAGATAGGACCAGATAGGACCCAGATAGGACCCGGATAGGACCCAGATAGGACCCAGATAGGACCAGATAGGACCCAGATAGGACCCAGATATGACCCAGGTAGGACCCAGATAGGACCCAGATAGGAACCAGGTAGGACCCAGATAGGACCCAGATCGGATCCAGATAGGACCCGGATAGGACCAGATAGGACCCAGATAGGACCCAGATAGGAACCAGATAGGACCCAGATAGGACCCGGATAGGACCAGATAGGACCCAGATAGGACCCAGATAGGACCCAGATAGGACCAGATAGGACCCACCGGACTCTGACAGTGACGTCACAGAGGCGACTCGCCGAAAGCATAACAGAGAAAATGACAACGAGGAGGTAAACCTTCTGTTTGTGTGTTCGTGCACATGGCGCTGGACGCTATGAACTTGTTAGCCACGGTTAGCTACAGTTAGCCACGGTTAGCCACGGTTAGCGACCCACGAGTCTAGCGTGTTGTTGTTTACGTCATCAAGCGCCGGTAAACGTCCCATGCTGCGTTCATGCAGGCTCAGAAATACTGATATTCCCCGATATTACATTTTTAAGTAAATATCGGCCGATAATATCGGACGTCCCTAGTTAATATTTTTAATAAGATAGTACTTATGAGGATGTATTTGTATGATGTAGCAGTGAAGACTGATGGCTCTAATGGTTCTATAATAAACTCCACAGCTCCAGAAAGCTCTGCTCATTTTACCTTTACATTAAATACATTTACATCATTATTTCTGTTATATTTTCATGTCTGAGGTAAAATAGGACATGATGTTGTGTGATAGGAGATGTTTAGTGGTGTAAAAGCTAAAAAATACACTCTCTCTGCTCTCTGGAACATGAATCAAGGTTTAATCACATTTATTGATCAGTCAGTGAGACTATTGATGCTTTCTAAACAATATGAACAGTATGTGATGATAGAATATGAACAGTATGTGATGATAGAATATGAACAGTATGTGATAGAATATGAACAGTATGATGATAGAATATGAACAGTATGATGATAGAATATGAACAGTATGATGATAGAATATGAACAGTATGTGATGATAGAATATGAACAGTATGTGAGGGTTAAGAGGGTTGGAGTCGTGCATCCTTGTGTTTACAGCATGTTAAACCCTCTCAGTATAAGCATATCTATCACAGTATGATCCTCTGAGCTCAGTAACAGCAGAATCTCATCATGTCTCAACCCGAAGCACAACTTCATCACATCCTGTAAATGGGTCACATTCCTTTCTCTGCAACGCGTTTCCTCATTCACATATCAGTCCAACGTTAGAACATTAAACTTTCTGGCCTCCGTACAGAACTGTGAATGTTCTTTAATAGATTTATTGCTGTTTAGACATTTAAAGGATCAGTTCACACAAAATACACGTAAAATTAAAACATTTAAATTCCTCCTTCACCTTTAACTTCCTGTTTTATTCCTGACTGTATAATTATACATTAAACTGTTTTATTATTATTATTATTATTATTATTATTATTATTATTATTATTATTATTATATGTGGGTAATCATGTAAAACAGCTGGATGATCAGTTCTGGTGTTTTCTAGTGAAATGACTTTAACAAGAAAAACAAGTTTAATCCCCCCCCACACACACACACACACACACACACATACTCTAACACACACACACACACACACATACTCTAACACATGCATATACACACACACACACACACACACACACACACACACACACATACTCTAACACACATACATATACACACACACAAACACACACACACACACAATCTGACACATATACACACACACACACACACACATTCTAACACACACACATTCTAACACACACTCTCACACATATACACAAACACACACATTCTAACACACACACACATTCTAACACACACTCTCACACATACACACTCTAACACACACGAACACACATACACACACAAACACACATTCTAACACACACCCACACACATACACACTCTAACACACACGAACACTCACACTCACACACACACACCACTACAAAGAGTGTTAATAGAGTGCTGCAGTCGTCCTGCAGGACACTCGAGGAAGGTAAATAAATCATAGTGACACTGAAATGAGGAAGTTAGTGTGTGTGTGTGTGTCTGTGTGTGTGTGTCAGAGTGTGTGTGTGTGTGTGTGTCAGAGTGTGTGTGTGTGTGTGTGTCAGAGTGTGTGTGTGTGTGTCAGAGTTTGTGTGTGTGAGACAGAGTATGTGTTAGAATGTGTGTACGTGTGTATTTGCATGTGTGTGTGTGTGTGTGTGTACGTGTGTATGTGCATGTGCATGTTAGAGTGTGTGTGTGTGTGTGTATGTGTGTGAGAGTGTGTGTTAGAATGTGTGTGTGTGTGTATGTGTGTGAGAGTGTGTGTTAGAATGTGTGTGTGTGTGTGTGTATGTGTGTGAGAGTGTGTGTTAGAATGTGTGTGTGTGTTAGAATGTGTGTGTGTGTGTGTGTTTGTATGTGTGTGAGAGTGTGTGTTAGAATGTGTGTGTGTTAGAATGTGTGTGTGTATGTCTGTCAGTGTGTTTGTGTGTGTGTGTGTGTGTGTTAGAATGTGTGTGTGTGTTAGAATGTGTGTGTGTGTATGTCTGTCAGTGTGTTTGTGTGTGTGTGTGTGTGTGTGTGTGTGTGTGTGTTAGAATGTGTGTGTGTGTTAGAATGTGTGTGTGTGTGTGTGTATGTCTGTCAGTGTGTTTGTGTGTGTGTGTGTGTGTGTGTGTGTGTGTGTGTGTTGTCTCTCCTTTTGAGCTATACAACAACAATAATAAACTTTATTAACACAGTTTCCAGAAGTGTTTCACATATTTGAAGCTGAATGAAAATAAACACAATAATAATAATATACTAAAATCAGTCTGCTGTCCTATCAACAACAACACAGACGCATATAAACAGCAGAATGCTATAAATAATAATAAATAAACATGTACAGATGATCACATGACCACACTGTATTATAAAGTGTTCACTAATCACACTCCATACATACATGTTACACACATGCAGGTGTTGATGGAACAGAAGTTACACACACACACACACACACACACACACACACACACACACACACACACACACACACACACACACACACACACACAGTCTTTGTGGTCTCTCTCATTATCTCAGGTGTGTTCAGTCCTGTCTTAGCAGAGCCAATGATTGGCCAGGAATCTGTATGTGTGTGTTTGTGTGTGTTTGTTTGTGTGTATGTGTGTGTGTATGTGTGTGTGTGTGTGTGTGTGTGTGTATGTGTGTGTGTATGTGTGTGTGTGTGTGTGTGTGTGTGTATGTGTGTGTGTATGTGTGTGTGTGTGTGTGTGTGTGTATGTGTGTGTGTGTGTATGTGTGTGTGTGTGTGTGTATGTGTGTGTGTATGTGTGTGTGTGTGTGTGTGTGTGTGTATGTGTGTGTGTATGTGTGTGTGTATGTGTGTGTGTGTGTGTGTGTGTATGTGTGTGTGTATGTGTGTGTGTGTGTGTGTGTGTGTGTATGTGTGTGTGTATGTGTGTGTGTGTGTGTGTGTGTGTATGTGTGTGTGTGTATGTGTGTGTGTGTGTGTGTATGTGTGTGTGTGTGTGTGTGTGTATGTGTGTGTGTATGTGTGTGTGTGTGTGTGTGTGTGTGTGTGTATGTGTGTGTGTGTGTATGTGTGTGTGTATGTGTGTGTGTGTGTGTGTGCGTGTGTGTGTGTGTGTTTGTCTTCCTTCTATGATCAATAATAATCAGTCTGTTTATTTATTTCTCATCAACTAAAAAGTCATTAAAAACATGAGAAGTTACTGATGTTTGTTGTTGTCTCCCTCCACCTCTTCCTCTCCTCTTCCTCCCCTCCTCTTCCTCTTCTCCCTCCTGCTGCTCCTCCTCTTCTTCCTCCTGCTGCTCCTCTTCCTCCTCTTCTCCCTCCTGCTGCTCCTCCTCCTCTCCTCTTCTTCCTCCTGCTGCTCCTCCTCTTCTTCCTCCTCTCCCTCCTGCTGCTCCTCCTCTTCTTCCTCCTGCTCCTCCTCTTCTTCATCTTCCTCTTCTTCCTCCTCCTCCTCCCCCTCCTCTTCTTGCTCCTCCTCTCTTCTTCCTCTTCTTCCTCCTCCTCTTCCTCTTCTTCCTCTTCCTCCTGCTCTTCCTCCTCTTCCTCTTCCTCCTGCTGCTCCTCCTCTCTTCCTCCTCCTGTTCTTGCTCCTCCTCTCTTCCTCCTCTTCTTCTTCTTCCTCCTCCTCCTCCTCCTCCTCATCCTCTCTTCCTACTCCTCCTCTTCTTCTTGCTCCTCCTCTCTTCTTCCTCTTCCTCCCCTCCTCCCGTCCTCCTCCTCCTCCTCCTCTCCTCCCCCTCCTCTTCTTGCTCCTCCTCTCTTCTTCCTCTTCCTCCTCCTCCTCCTCCCCCTTCTTTCTTGCTCCTCCGCTCTTCCTCATCCCCCTCC
>NC_084970.1:38031300-38041300 GCF_963691925.1 Scomber scombrus | reverse complement strand
CCTGCAGAGGTTAAGGTGAGTTAAAAGGTCAAAGGTCGTTTGTTTCTGTGAATGTTTGATCTGCAGTTTAGATCCTGAATCTGTTCACACACACACACACACACACAAATACACACACACAAATACACACACACACAAATACACACACACAAATACACACACACACAAATACACACACACAAATGACACACACAAATACACACACAAATACACGCACACACAAATACACACACACAAATACACACACACACAAATACACACACACAAATACACACACACAAATACACACACAAATACGCGCACACACAAATACACACACACAAATACACGCACACACAAATACACACACACAAAAAAAAAAAAACACACACAAATACACGCACACACAAATATACACACGCAAATACACACACACAAATACACACACACACACAAATACACACACGCAAATACACACACACAAAATACACACACACTAAGACACACACACACACACACAAATACACACACACACACAAATACACACACACACACACAAATACACACACACACACAAATACACACACACACACACACAAATACACACACACACACACAAATACACACACACACACACAGTAACACACACACACACACACACAGTAACAAACACACACACACTCATATACACACACAGTAACACACACACACACACAGTAACACACACACACAGTAACACACACACACACACACACACACACAGTAACAAACACACACACACACACACTCATATACACACACAGTAACACACACACACACACACACAGTAACACACACACACACACACAGTAACACACACACACACAGTAACTTGTCATTCTATCCTTGTGAGGACCTGAACATGATCTCTGACTCTCTGACTTTTTTCCTCACTGCTCCACACAAGGATAAAACACACACACACACACACACACACACACACACACACACACATATACACACTCTCTCTCAAGTATAATTAGAAATTCTTTATTTTGAAAACAAGAAAACACTAATTTATTACATATAAATTAATTTTTAATTTTTTTGTAAAATAATACCATCGTCCTCCACCCCCCTCCTCTTCCTCCTCCTCTTCCTCCCTCTTCCTCCTCCTCTTGCCCCCCCCCCCCACCCACCATACACATGATGATATTATAATGTAAGTCTGATAAAGTTATTATACAGTAAAGTTAAGAATTAATTGATTGTTTAAGTAAAGTTACTGATTATTTTCCTGCTGATGGACTAACAGCTGACAGGTTGAAGGCAGTATATTATATATATTATATTATATTATATTATATTATATTATATTATATATTATTATATATATCATGTTAACAGACTGAGCTGGTTCTGGTTCATATGAGCCTCTCTGGCTCAGCTCCAGCTTCTCTTCCCAGCAAAGATTTAACCGTCATCAGCGTGCAGCTACGAGCCAAGTTCAACACATCACCCAAAATAAGCTGCAATGTTCACGATATGATATTACACAGTGATAAACCTTCATACCTACACACACACACACACACACACACACCTACACACACACACACACACACACACACACACAGTAACACACACACACACACACACACACACACACAGTGATAAACCTTCATACCTACACACACACACAGTAACACACACACACACACACACACACACACACGGCTGTGATCTGACGCTGAGGGCCTCGTCTCCGCTGTCACGTCTCTTTCAGCCTCAGTGAGACTCAAAAGTCAACAAAGTGTTTAAACCGTGACGTGAGTGGGTTTACTGGGACCTGAGCGGGTTTACTGGGACCTGAGCGGGTTTACTGGGACCTGAGCGGGTTTACTGGGACCTGAGCGGGTTTACTGGGACGTGAGCGGGTTTACAGGGACCTGAGTGAGTTTACTGGGATGTGAGCGGGTTTACTGGGACATGAGCGGGTTTACTGGGACCTGAGCGGGTTTACTGGGACCTGAGCGGGTTTAAGGGGACCTGAGCAGATTTACAGGGACGTGAGCGGGTTTACAGGGACCTGAGTGAGTTTACTGGGATGTGAGCGGGTTTACTGGGACATGAGCGGGTTTACTGGGACCTGAGCGGGTTTACTGGGACCTGAGCGGGTTTACAGGGACATGAGCGGGTTTACTGGGACGTGAGCGGGTTTACAGGGACCTGAGTGAGTTTACTGGGATGTGAGCGGGTTTACTGGGACATGAGCGGGTTTACTGGGACCTGAGCGGGTTTACTGGGACCTGAGCGGGTTTAAGGGGACCTGAGTGAGTTTACTGGGATGTGAGCGGGTTTACTGGGACATGAGCGGGTTTACTGGGACATGAGCGGGTTTACTGGGACCTGAGCAGATTTACAGGGACGTGAGCGGGTTTACAGGGACCTGAGTGAGTTTACTGGGATGTGAGCGGGTTTACTGGGACATGAGCGGGTTTACTGGGACCTGAGCGGGTTTACTGGGACCTGAGCGGGTTTACTGGGACATGAGCGGGTTTATAGGGACGTCAGCAGGTTTACTGGGACCTGAGTGAGTTTACTAGGACGTGAGCGGGTTTACTGGGACCTGAGCGGGTTTACTGGGACATGAGCGGGTTTATAGGGACGTCAGCAGGTTTACTGGGACCTGAGTGAGTTTACTGGGACGTGAGCGGGTTTACAGGGACCTGAGTGAGTTTACTGGGATGTGAGCGGGTTTACTGGGACATGAGCGGGTTTACTGGGACCTGAGCGGGTTTACTGGGACCTGAGCGGGTTTAAGGGGACATGAGCAGATTTACAGGGACCTGAGCGGGTTTACTGGGACGTCAGTGGGTTTAATGGGACCTGATCGGGTTTACTGGGATATGAGTGGGTTTACAGGGACGTGAGCGGATTTACAGGGACCCGAGCAGGTTTACGTGGACATGAGCGGGTTTACAGGGACGTGAGCGGGTTTACAGGGACGTCAGCAGGTTTACTGGGACGTGAGCGGGTTTACTGGGACCTGATCGGCTTTACTGGGACATGAGTGGGTTTACTGGGACGTGAGCGGGTTTACAGGGACCTGAGTGAGTTTACTGGGACGTGAGCGGGTTTACTGGGACATGAGCGGGTTTACTGGGACCTGACCGGGTTTACTGGGACCTGAGCGGGTTTAAGGGGACCTGAGCAGATTTACAGGGACGTGAGCGGGTTTACAGGGACCTGAGTGAGTTTACTGGGACGTGAGCGGGTTTACAGGGACCTGAGCGGGTTTACTGGGACATGAGCGGGTTTATAGGGACGTCAGCAGGTTTACTGGGACCTGAGTGAGTTTACTGGGACGTGAGTGGGTTTACTGGGACCTGAGCGGGTTTACTGGGACATGAGCGGGTTTACAGGGACGTGAGCGGGTTTATAGGGACGTGAGCGGGTTTAAGGGGACGTGAGTGGGTTTACTGGGACCTGAGCGGGTTTACTGGGACGGTTAACTGGGACCTGAGCAGATTTACAGGGACGTGAGCGGGTTTTCAGGGACCTGAGCGGGTTTTCTGGGACCTGAGCGGGATTACAGGGACGTCAGCGGATTTACAGGGACCTGAGCGGGTTTACTGGGACATGAGCGGGTTTACTGGGACATGAGTGGGTTTACAGGGACGTGAGCGGATTTACAGGGACGTCAGCAGGTTTACTGGGACCTGAGCGGGTTTACTGTGACCTGAGCGGGTTTACTGGGACCTGAGCAGATTTACAGGGACCTGAGTGGGTTTACTGGGACGTCAGTGGGTTTACTGGGACCTGATCGGGTTTACTGGGACATGAGTGGGTTTACAGGGACGTGAGCGGGTTTACTGGGACCTGAGCAGATTTACAGGGAAAGTGAGCAGGTTTACAGGGACGTGAGCGGGTTTACAGGGACCTGAGTGAGTTTACTGGGACATGAGTGGGTTTACTGGGACGTGAGCGGGTTTACAGGGACCTGAGCGGGTTTACTGGGACATGAGCGGGTTTATAGGGACGTCAGCAGGTTTACTGGGACCTGAGCGGGTTTAAGGGGACCTGAGCAGATTTACAGGGACGTGAGCGGGTTTACAGGGACCTGAGCGGGTTTACTGGGACATGAGCGGGTTTATAGGGACGTCAGCAGGTTTACTGGGACCTGAGTGAGTTTACTGGGACGTGAGTGGGTTTACTGGGACCTGAGCGGGTTTACAGGGACGTGAGCGGGTTTATAGGGACGTGAGCGGGTTTAAGGGGACGTGAGTGGGTTTACTGGGACCTGAGCGGGTTTACTGGGACGGTTAACTGGGACCTGAGCAGATTTACAGGGACGTGAGCGGGTTTTCAGGGACCTGAGCGGGTTTACTGGGACATGAGCGGGTTTACTGGGACATGAGTGGGTTTAAAGGGACGTGAGCGGATTTACAGGGACGTCAGCAGGTTTACTGGGACCTGAGCGGGTTTACTGTGACCTGAGCGGGTTTACTGGGACCTGAGCAGATTTACAGGGACCTGAGCGGGTTTACTGGGACGTCAGTGGGTTTAATGGGACCTGATCGGGTTTACTGGGACATGAGTGGGTTTACAGGGACGTGAGCGGGTTTACTGGGACCTGAGCAGATTTACAGGGAAAGTGAGCAGGTTTACAGGGACCTGAGTGAGTTTACTGGGACATGAGTGGGTTTACAGGGACCTGAGCGGGTTTACTGGGACATGAGCGGATTTACAGGGACGTCAGCGGATTTACAGGGACGTCAGCAGGTTTACTGGGACCTGAGCGGGTTTACTGGGACCTGAGCAGATTTACAGGGACCTGAGCGGGTTTACTGGGACATGAGTGGGTTAACAGGGACGTGAGTGGGTTTACTGGGACGTGAGCGGGTTTACTGGGACATGAGTGGGTTTACTGGGACGTGAGCGGGTTTACAGGGACCTGAGTGAGTTTACTGGGACGTGAGCGGGTTTACTGGGACATGAGCGGGTTTACTGGGACCTGAGAGGGTTTAAGGGGACCTGAGCAGATTTACAGGGACGTGAGCGGGTTTACAGGGACCTGAGTGAGTTTACTGGGACGTGAGCGGGTTTACAGGGACCTGAGCGGGTTTACTGGGACATGAGCGGGTTTATAGGGACGTCAGCAGGTTTACTGGGACCTGAGTGAGTTTACTGGGACGTGAGCGGGTTTAAGGGGACGTGAGTGGGTTTACTGGGACCTGAGCGGGTTTACTGGGACATGAGTGGGTTTACAGGGACGTGAGCGGATTTACAGGGACGTCAGCAGGTTTACTGGGACCTGAGCGGGTTTACTGTGACCTGAGCGGGTTTACTGGGACCTGAGCAGATTTACAGGGACCTGAGCGGGTTTACTGGGACGTCAGTGGGTTTAATGGGACCTGATCGGGTTTACTGGGACATGAGTGGGTTTACAGGGACGTGAGCGGGTTTACTGGGACCTGAGCAGATTTACAGGGAAAGTGAGCAGGTTTACAGGGACCTGAGTGAGTTTACTGGGACATGAGTGGGTTTACAGGGACCTGAGCGGGTTTACTGGGACATGAGCGGATTTACAGGGACCTGAGCGGATTTACAGGGACGTCAGCGGATTTACAGGGACGTCAGCAGGTTTACTGGGACCTGAGCGGGTTTACAGGGACCTGAGCGGGTTTACTGGGACATGAGTGGGTTAACAGGGACGTGAGTGGGTTTACTGGGACGTGAGCGGGTTTACTGGGACATGAGTGGGTTTACTGGGACGTGAGCGGGTTTACAGGGACCTGAGTGAGTTTACTGGGACGTGAGCGGGTTTACTGGGACATGAGCGGGTTTACTGGGACCTGAGCGGGTTTACTGGGACCTGAGCGGGTTTAAGGGGACCTGAGCGGGTTTACAGGGACCTGAGCGGGTTTACTGGGACATGAGCGGGTTTATAGGGACGTCAGCAGGTTTACTGGGACCTGAGTGAGTTTACTGGGACGTGAGCGGGTTTAAGGGGACGTGAGTGGGTTTACTGGGACCTGAGCGGGTTTACTGGGACGTGAGCGGGTTTACAGGGACGTGAGCGGGTTTATAGGGACGTGAGCGGGTTTACTGGGACATGAGCGGGTTTACAGGGACGTGAGCGAGTTTATAGGGACGTGAGCGGGTTTAAGGGGACGTGAGTGGGTTTACTGGGACCTGAGCGGGTTTAAGGGGACGTGAGTGGGTTTACTGGGACGTGAGCGGGTTTACTGGGACGTGAGCGGGTTTACTGGGACCTGAGCGGGTTAACTGGGACCTGAGCGGGTTTACAGGGACCTGAGCGGGTTTACAGGGACCTGAGCGGGTTTACTGGGACCTGATTGGGTTTACAGGGACGTGAGCGGGTTTACTGGGACCTGATTGGGTTTACTGGGACGTGAGCGGGTTTACTTGGACCTGAGCGTGTTTGCTGGGACATGAGCAGGTTTACTGGGACCTGATATCGTGTCTTTGCAGCGTCACGCCCACAGAGAAACCAACCAGCACAAACACAGAGCAGAGAAACACTCGGAGACGCCTGCCTGAGCGTGACGCTGGAACCTGATACACCGACTTCAAAGACACTTCAACGTTCACACTGAATTATGGGATGTAGAGGAGAGTTCATATTCTGCCTTCAGTCATTTTCTCTTATTGATGTTCTGTTGTTTATGATGTCAGATGTTGGTCAAAGGTCAGTAACGTTGCCTGCATGTTAAAACTCAGGACTGATGAGATGATGTCTGTTCTTTAAGGTAATAAATCATGAATAAAGTGCAGCTAATATAAAAGCAAAGATTTATAATAAAACAGTAAAACAATCAAACAGGACAAAGCTAAATTAAAGTGAGTTATGATCCTGATACTGAGCAGAAGTCTCCGATAAATAACTAAATGTCACTAATGACAACATCAAGTGATATCTGACACATTTACAGTGTTTTTAGCATCAGATTCCCTCTTAGTGTTTCCCTGTTGAGCTGTGCTGTAACCATAGTAACACAAAGACTTTATACTAAAAACACTGAAGATGAAGATTTACTCTCCTCCTTTCTTTCTTTCTTTCTTCATCTTCTCTTTCTTTCATTCATTATTTTCATTTGTTGTCTTTCTTACCTTCTTTCCTCCTCTTCTCTTTCGTTCTTTCTTTTCCTTACCTGCTTCTTGTTCTTTCTTTCTTTTTTTATTTCTTTCCTCCTCTCTTTCTTTCTTTCTTTCCTCCTCCTCTCTTTCTTTCTTTCCTCCTCTTCTCTTTCTTTTTTTCTTTCTTTCTTTCCTCCTCTTCTCTTTCTTTCTTTCTTTCCTCTTCTCCTCTCTTTCTTTCTTTCTTTCCTCCTCTTCTCTTTCTTTCATTCATTCTTTTCATTTGTTGTCTTTCTTTCCTTCCTTCCTCCTCTTCTTTTTCTTTCTTCCTTCCTTTCTTTCCTCCTCTTATCTTTCTTTCTGAAGATTTGACTAATTTACTCCTTTCCTAATCTACCAAATCCTCCTTCTTTATTTCCACTTCTTTCTCCTTTTTTACTTCCTTCCTTTGTTCTTTCTTTCCTTCCTATTTCTTTCCCCATCTTCCTCCTTCTTCTTGTACTTTTTTCCTCTTCTTCTTCCGTTTTCTTTCTTTCTTTCTGTCATGCACCGACCAGATGGACTCAAATGCAGAGACACAGGGATGAAGAGTTCTCAGTAGTCGTTTTAATCAATCCAAAAGTCAAAAAACTGGGAAATCCAATTCACAGGCAGAAGTACAAAATCACAAACGGCAAAACTCGGGGTCCAAACGGCAAAACTGGTCGATAAACTAAAGACAATATAAAGATAATAAAGCTGGAACTCAGACAGGAAACTTAGGTGTGACTGATAAGACGATCTGGCCCAGAAGGGAAAGAGACTAACGAGGTACAGGTGTAGCACATTAGGGGAAGGGAGGCAAACAGGAAGCTAGACAAGACAAGGGGAAAACACACCAAAATAAAACAGGAAGTAGACAAGACAAAAACTAAACCTACAAAAATACACCACAACACAACCGGGCCCTGACATTACCTTATTGCTTTCCCCATCTTCTTCCTACTTTTAGAAGGGATCTTCTAATGGTCAGTATGAACAGGAGGAATCATTACAGTAAACACATTTAACCTTCCTGTCGTCCTCCCGGGTCAAATCGACCCTGTCTGTTTTGACTGTTCCTTCTTTCCTCCTTCCTTACTTCCGTCGGTCCATCCTTCCTTACGTCTGTCCTCCCTCCCTTCTTCTCTCTTTCTTTCCTTCCTCCCTTCCTTCCCTCCTTCCTTCCACCTTTCCTTCCTTCCCTCCTTCCTTCCTCCTTCCTTCCTTCGTTCCTTCCTTTCCTTCCTCGCTTCCTTCTTTCCTCCCTCCCTCCTTCTCTCTTTCTTTCTTCCCCATTACCTTCCTTCTTTTCTTCCTTCCTTCCTTCCTTCCTTCCTTCCTTCCTTCCTTCCTTCCTTCCTTTCCTTCCTCCTTTCCTTCCTTCCTTCCTTCCTCCCTCCTTCCACACACATAAACACATTTAACCTTCTGTCCCCACGAGTACAGAGTCTGGACCGAGGTACTGCCAGGAGCAGCTGGTTTCATGTTACTTTATAAAACTGTGAACTGCTCCTTTAAGTCAGTGAAGCGTTTCCAGATCATGTTCAAACAAACTGAACTTGGAGACAGATTGATTCAGTCTGCAGATTTCACAGGTTACAGATCAATGCTTTATGTTTTATAGAGAGAACAAATGACTGGACTTAAAATTTAATCTATCCTGCAACTAAACTTTAAGTACTAACTAACTAAAACTCATATCTTTGTGCATGTTGTTTTAATGATTTAGACATGTTGCATATATCATATCTCTAATCTATAATGTGTGAACTGTAATAAACATGTTGTTGGATAAAGAGGAAAGAGAGAGTAGAGCTGTGTTCTGCATGTGAGAAACATTAAACTTTAGACTTTAAACTCTCAGCTCGCAGTATGTTTCCCACTGAGCCCATGCATCAGTGCAGCAGGTTGTTTTACACATAAAGTTTGAAATGATTGAGGAGCTTCAGTCTGTGTGGTCGTCATGGCAACGCAGCGTTATTATTATTTATAGAGTGCATTTCACACACAGAGACAAACTCAATGTGCTTTACATAAAAACTTAATATCAGAGGATTAAACAGCAAAAACATGTTATTAATGTACTGGAGAGAGAGAGAGAGAGGATGGAGAGGAAGGATAGGAGAGAGGAAGGAGAGGAGAGAGAGAGAGGAAGGATAGGAAAGAGGAAGGAGAGGAGAGAGAGAGAGGAAGGAGAGGAGAGAGAGAGCGAGAGAGGAAGGATAGGAGAGAGAGAGGAAGGAGATGAGAGAGAGGAAGGAGAGGAAGGATAGGAAGGAGAGGAAGGAAGGGAGAGGAAAGGAAGGAAAGGAAGGATAGGAAGGAAAGGAAGGATAGGAGAGGAGAGGGAGGAGGAGAGAGGAGCTCAGTGCATACTCTATAACATGTTATTAATGTATTCTGGACCCATTCAGCAGAGGTTTAACATCTCTTCTCTATCTGACTGAGATCCAGTATAAACAGATCAGGAGGAACTCTGATCTCTGAGCTTCAGATGTTTAAAGCTTGTTGTTGTTTTTGGGGGACAGACAAATTAAAATGAAGCTATTTAGGACTCGTTTGTTTATGACCACATTAAAACCAGTGATGTGACTGTGTGGAGTCGGTCTGAACCAATCAGAGCGTCTCAAGTCAAGTCAAACTTTATTTATAAAGCACATTTAAAAAACAATCTCAGTTGGACCAAAGTGCTGTACAGTTATTAAAATACAATATAATCACACACAAATATAATAATACATAAAACAGTAAAGGAATAATAAGAGCTCAATTTAAAAAAGAGTAAAAGTAAAGAGTATAAGAGCCAAGGATTCTCGCCTAGCTGGGGCTGAAGGCCAAGGAGAAAAGATGGGTTTTCAGCAGTGTCTTAAAGTGCTCAACAGAGTCTGGACCAAGGTACTGCCCCCACGAGGACAGA
>NC_084970.1:38013800-38026300 GCF_963691925.1 Scomber scombrus | reverse complement strand
CAACAGGAACAGGCGACAGTCAACAGTCAACAGTCAACAGGAACAGGCGACAGTCAACAGTCAACAGGAACAGGCGACAGGAACAGTCGACAGTCAACAGGAACAGGCGACAGTCAACAGTCAACAGGAACAGGCGACAGGAACAGGCGACAGTCAACAGGAACAGGAAAAGGAACAGGCGACAGTCAACAGGAACAGGCGACAGGAACAGTCAACAGGAACAGGCGACAGTCAACAGTCAACAGGAACAGTCAACAGGAACAGTCGACAGTCAACAGGAACAGACGACAGGAACAGTCAACAGGAACAGGAAAAGGAACAGGCGACAGTCAACAGGAACAGGCGACAGTCAACAGGAACAGGAAAAGGAACAGGCGACAGTCAACAGGAACAGGCGACAGGAACAGGCGACAGGAACAGTCAACAGGAACAGGCGACAGTCAACAGTCGACAGGAACAGTCGACAGGCAACAGGAACAGTCGACAGGAACAGTCAACAGGAACAGGCGACAGTCAACAGTCGACAGGAACAGTCGACAGGCAACAGGAACAGTCGACAGGAACAGTCGACAGGAACAGTCGACAGGCAACAGGAACAGTCGACAGGCAACAGGAACAGTCGACAGGCAACAGGAACAGGCGACAGGAACAGTCGACAGGCAACAGGAACAGTCGACAGGAACAGGCGACAGGAACAGGCAACAGGAACAGGTGATACTCAAAGTGAGGAACAGAAGGCTGGAGCGTTTACTGGGGAAGACACGAGGAGAGGAGGTCAAAAGCAGAGAATCAGTCAGTGGATCAGAGCTGGAAGGTCTGGATCAGTGAAGCGCAGAGAGAGAGGACAACAGGAGTTTATATAAAGGCTGATTATTGATGAGCTGCAGCTGAGAGTTAACTGAGGAGGCTGATTAGCAGGAGAAGAACAGACTGTGACATTTAACATATATACTATATACTGTATTTATATTTAACATATATACTATATACTGTATTTATATTTAACATATATACTATATACTGTATTTATATTTAACACATATACTATATACTGTATTTATATTTAACATATATACTATATACTGTATTTATATTTAACATATATACTATAAACTGTATTTATATTTAACATATATACTATATACCGTATTTATATTTAACATATATATTTTATATATATTGAACATACAGACACACAGTCTGAACTGGTTCTTCCCTCTCTGGCATCATGCAGGTTAATTGGTGACTGAAGGTGTGAATGTTTGTTATTCTCTATATGTTAACGATGTGATGGACCGATGACCTGTGCAGCTGAACCCGCCTCTCTGATTGGCTCCACCCCCCCCCCCCCGACTGAACCCGCCTCTCTGATTGGCTCCACCCCCCCCCCCCCCCCCCCGACTGAACCCGCCTCTCTGATTGGCTCCATAAAGCTCATTCTTTAAACTTTATATCATGTAAAATAAAACATCATCCAGCTGATAATATAACATAAAACAGCTGCAGAGACTCAGGTGTGATGCAGCTGCATGAGTGTGTGTAGTTATAAATGTGTGTAGTTATAATTGTGTATATGTGTGTAGTTATAATTGTGTGTATATGTGCAGCTGCATTAATGTGTGTAGTTATAATTGTGTATATGTGCGGCAGCATTAATGTGTGTAGTTATAATTGTGTATATGTGCAGCTGCATTAATGTGTGTAGTTATAATTGTGTATATGTGCAGCTGCATTAATGTGTCCTCACGTCTGATTTTAACTGAAGTGAAAACAGGATCAGTTTATGTTTGACCTGCTGTCATCATATAGAGCTCACTGTAACACACACACACACACACACAAACGCACGCACGCACTCACACACACACGCACACGCACACACACGCACGCACACACACACACACACATGCACGCACTGACACACACGCACACACACACACAGACACACACACACACGCACGCACTCACACACACACACACACACACACACACACACATGCACACACACACTTTCTATCAAGGTTTAAATGAATGATTAAAATGATTATAACATTATTTAGTTGTCTCTGCACAGCTTTTGATTTCTGTTTATTTATCCAGGTGAGTTTTTATAACATAAGATAACCGTTAACTCTCACTGGAAGTTATTTCAATTTCAAAATTTGTAGTTTGTGTCATTGTGTAGTGTGTGTAGTTGTGTAGTGTGTGTCATTGTGTAGTGTGTGTACTGTGTGTAGTGTGTGTATTTGTGTAGTGTGTGTGTGTGTCCTCCCGCTGCAGGTTGATCAGTAACTCTTCAGGTTTAAAGTCTGAGGTGATAAATCTGCTTACAGCTCGATGTGGACTTTAACCTGCTCAGCCTGCGTCTGCGTCTCAGCCTTTAAACTGCTGTTATATAACGTCTGAGGGAAGGTGTCAGAGTGTGTGTGTGTGTGTGTGTGTGTGTGTTAGTGTGTGAGTCTGTTAGTGTGTGAGTCTGTTAGTGTGTGAGTCTGTTAGTGTGTGGGTCTGTTAGTGTGTGGTTCTGTTAGTGTGTGGTTCTGTGGTTCTGTGGGTCTGAGAGTGAGACTCGCTGTAAACTCAATGCTGCTTTTATTTTCTTATGTAAGCTGTTCTCAGCGCTGCAGCAGGAAGTAAAGAAAGGAAGCAGATGATTGGCTGCGGTCAGGCTGTTGGCTCTGCAGTGTGAAATATAACATCCAGATAACACCCAGATAACACCCAAATAACACCCAAATAACACCCAAATAGCACCCAAATAACATCCAGATAACACCCAAATAACACCCAAATAACACCCAAATAGCACCCAAATAACATCCAGATAACACCCAAATAACATCCAAATAACATCCAAATAACATCCAGATAACACCCAAATAACACCCAAATAACATCCAAATAACACCCAAATAACATCCAAATAACATCCAAATAACATCCAAATAACACCCAAATAACATCCAAATAACATCCAAATAACATCCAAATAACATCCAGATAACATCCAAATAACATCCAGATAACAACCAGATAACACCCAAATAACATCCAGATAACATCCAAATAATATCAAGATAACATCCAGATAACATCCAAATTACATCCAGATAACATCCAGATAACATCCAGATAACATCCAGATAACATCCAAATAACATCCAAATAACACCCAAATAACATCCAAATAACACCCAAATAACACCCAAATAACACCCAGATAACAACCAGATAACATCCAAATAACACCCAAATAACATCCAGATAACATCCAGATAACATCCAGATAACATCCAAATAACATCCAAATTACATCCAAATAACATCCAAATAACATCAAGATAACATCCAAATAACACCCAAATAACATCCAAATAACACCCAAATAACATCAAGATAACATCCAAATAACATCCAAATAACATCCAAATAACACCCAGATAACAACCACATAACATCCAAATAACACCCAAATAACATCAAGATAACATCTAAATAACATCCAAATAACATCCACATAACATCCAAATAACACCCAAATAACATCTAAATAACATCCAAATAACATCTAAATAACACCCAAATAACATCTAAATAACACCCAAATAACATCCAAATAACACCCAAATAACACCTAAATAACACTCAAATAACACCCAAATAACATCCAAAAAACACCCAAATAACACCCAAATAACACCCAAATAACATCTAAATAACATCTAAATAACATCTAAATAACACCCAAATAACATCTAAATAACACCCAAATAACATCCAAATAACACCCAAATAACATCTAAATAACACCCAAATAACATCCAAATAACACCCAAATAACATCTAAATAACACCCATATAACATCCAAATAACACCCAAATAACACCTAAATAACACTCAAATAACACCCAAATAACATCCAAAAAACACCCAAATAACACCCAAATAACACCCAAATAACATCTAAATAACATCTAAATAACATCCAAATAACATCCAAATAACATCCTGATAACATCCAAATAACATCCAAAAAACACCCAAATAACATCCAAATAACACCCAAATAACATCTAAATAACACCCAAATAACATCTAAATAACATCCAGATAACATCCAAATAACACCCAAATAACATCCAAATAACACCCATATAACATCCAAATAACATCCAAATAATCAGCTGCTGCGTCCTGCATATTGATCAGATCAATACGTCCTCTGACTCTGAGCTTCAGTAAATAAACGCAGCTGTAGATAACTTTCTGTCAGAATAAACATAACGCTGTGTCTATTTGTCCTGAGTTCAGTCTGTCAGGAGGTTTTCAGGTCAGAGCAGGTCAAAGGTCACTGATAGTTTACTGAGCTCCAATCAAACCTCTGACAGTCACTTTAACTACAGTTTACTGTGTGTGAGTATTATTAGTGCCATGGGTGCTAAGCGCAGAGGCACTCCCTCTACAGCAGTAAAGCTGTAGAGGGAGGTCCTCGGGGCGAATCTTCTGTATACTTATTCTTATTCTTCCGCCAAATTTCGGCGCGTAACTCCTCCCGCAGTTCTGAGAAAACCCGACAATATATACATCAAAACGTGCGGCTTGATCGGGAAAGAGGTGCTATTATTTGGAATGTTCAAATTCCAATTTGTCCCAAAGTTATTCCCAAAAAAAATGGTATAATTCCCCATTGGAAATGAATGGGAATTCTTTTTAAAACCCACAAAATTTCCCCCTTTTTTCGGAGTCACCTAGCTCTCTCATACCTGCACGTAGAAATGTTTTTACATAACATGTAAACTTTTCAAACTATGAGCAGTCAAACAAGGAGTGGAAATCACTTTTTCTTCAAAGTTAGAGTGGAAGCGTCAGTTAGCTTGAGTGCGAGAAGCAGTAAAAAATAACCTCAATTTGTACATTTAACACAAGCTCACGGCCAAACCGTGAAAAGGAGACAAATAATTTTTTGTCAAAATGTAGACATAGGTGTTGGGATTCATAAAATGTGACGTTGACAGGCGGGGTCTGCACAAAATTTAAACGAGGGGGCAGAGACCGGCAAAAATACCTGTCTCGCTCCCCATTGACCCTAATGTAATCGTCTTTTTTTTTCAAAATAATCTCACTCTGTCTTCACACTGAGCTTACGCACTCATTTTAAGGAATATCTGAATAAAATAAACACGTCAGAATCTGCCGGCTTCTGTGTCTCTCACGGTGTTTACGGTTTTTGGACAGGAGTTACGGTTTTCTCACAGTTTGCAATTGTTCGGGACCTTGTCAGAAGCCAAATTCTGGGGCATTTTGAGAATTTTTTCCCAGATTCTCAAATCGCCGTAGCAACCGTAGAGCCTTAGCTGCCCTTAGCAACCTGTTGCTGGGCAGAAACTGACCTACTTTTTTGTAATTGGCTAATTCCTGTCTGTCTGCTTTGCCAGTTAACCAAGCCAGCGGCCGAAAGAGGTGGTGACTTTGATTGACAGGTGACACTCAGTAGGGGGCGGGGCTTCAGAGAACTCGGCGGGAACGCCCACAGCGTTTGGGAGCAGAGACCAGAGGCTGATTTTCACACAACTTTGAAGCCTAATTTCACATATTTAGTGATTTTTTTAATCATTCACATTTGGCAGGGTGGTTAACAACACACTTTCCTGTGGCATGTCAAACTGAACACATATTTATTCTTACTTTACATGGACTTTAATTTGTTTAAATAAATATTATTTATGCTTAAATATGATGAACATGTACTTAATATTTCAGGGATATTAAGTTGAGAATAAAGTACATTACACTTGATACTGACTAGTAAGATGTACTTAATACTAGAAACCAGAATATGATCAGGGTGACTTTTGAACTCTGGAAATAAATCGTGTACTCCCGGCAGCAGCCCCGTATTGTTCATACTGTTCATACTCAGCAGTGTTTTAACACAGACTTGAAAAATGGTGAACTTGTGCTTTAACACTGTTACAGAGCTGCAAGTGTGCTGCTGCCAGGACGTCACTGTGATGATGTTTGAGTTACACAAATACACACACACACACACACACACACACACACACACAAACACACACACACACACACACACACACACACACTCTGCAGACTGACCAGCTGGTGTTGAGCTGATGGGAGGAGATGACGCAGAAACTTGTATCTTAGTGATAAAGATATTTACAGAAAGATTTCAGTGTAAATTTGTTTAAAGGACCAAAAAGTTTAATGACGTCACAGAACTGACTTTAAAGTTCAGTTCCCAGTGTTCCCAGTGTTCCCAGTGTTCCCAGTGTCTCCTGTTCATACTGACTATTGAGGATTGGGACTGTATCACAGTGTTTCACACAGTCATTTAAAGTATCTGATCAGCTTCTAGCATCAGATTCCCTCTTAGTGTTTCCCTGTTGAGCTGTGGTGGAAGTATTGTACAAAGACTTTGATACTAAAACCACTGTAACGCTGAAACATAGAAGATGAAGATTTGACTGAAGCTTCATATTAGCTTCAGATCAACTTTTAAATCCATGTTTCCACAGAAGGAGGACTGTGGGTTTAGTCCTCCATCACTGCCATTGTAAACATTATGAAGGGATCTTCTAATGGTCAGTATGAACAGGAGGAATCATTACAGTAAACATGATGAAGGGATCTTCTAATGGTCAGTATGAACAGGAGGAATCATTACAGTAAACATGATGAAGGGATCTTCTAATGGTCAGTATGAACAGGAGGAATCATTACAGTTAACATGATGAAGGGATCTTCTAATGGTCAGTATGAACAGGAGGATCATTACAGTAAACATGATGAAGGGATCTTCTAATGGTCAGTATGAACAGGAGGAATCATTACAGTAAACATGATGAAGGGATCTTCTAATGGTCAGTATGAACAGGAGGAATCATTACAGTAAACATGATGAAGGGATCTTCTAATGGTCAGTATGAACAGGAGGAATCATTACAGTTAACATGATGAAGGGATCTTCTAATGGTCAGTATGAACAGGAGGAATCATTACAGTAAACATGATGAAGGGATCTTCTAATGGTCAGTATGAACAGGAGGAATCATTACAGTTAACATGATGAAGGGATCTTCTAATGGTCAGTATGAACAGGAGGAATCATTACAGTAAACATGATGAAGGGATCTTCTAATGGTCAGTATGAACAGGAGGAATCATTACAGTAAACATGATGAAGGGATCTTCTAATGGTCAGTATGAACAGGAGGAATCATTACAGTAAACACACTTCAGGTCCTTTAAAGTCGGCCCTGTTATGAACAGGTGGAGGTGTTTAACATTTGACCCTGTGAGGAAACACTTAGATCCAGTTTGTCGTCTTCAAAGCAGAACTAACAGGAACATGAACTCAGCCTGAGTCGAGCCAGACGTCAGCTCGCCTCTCAACACGCTGAATGACAACAACACGACCTGCTTCTTTTTTTTTTTTTACTCTCCTGGAGCCCAAAATGACCCAGAGTGAACCACAGCGTCTGAGCGAGCCCCGCCGGCTCCTCCACGCTGTATACATCTGACATAAATACAGCGAGCCGCTTTAAATAGCCTGCTGCCATTCACTGTAAACACAGCCAACAACACTGCAGACACGCTGACTGCACACACACACAGTTTCTCTATTGCTGCAATATTTTTACGAGTGTTTTCCCAGAAAAAAAATGTGGAGTCAGTTATTCTAAAAGTGCTGCTGCAGTTATGTATTTAAAGCATTTACTTCTTTTTTTCTGTTGGTTGATGCAGAGTTCAGTTTGGGTGACTGCAGGTATTCAGCTGACTCTTTACTTTCTACGACTGCTCCAACAAACATCACTTTATTTCATTTTTTCTTCTATTGATTCATTATTTTACATTTTATTGATCATTTAAGTAACTTTAATGCAAACAGCAGTTTTAGATTTGCTGTTTTCTTGTTTTGTGTGACTGTAAAGTGAATATTTGAGTCTTTATCTTCCATTTTAATGATAATATTACAACACAAACATGCAGATATGAAACTTGTTCATTGTTAACATCACAGGAGGATGAAGGAGGAGAGACGGTGTGATGACCTGCTGCTTACACACAGAGTTTAATGCATGTGTGTGAAGATCTTTGTCAGTTTTAGAAAGGTCTTAACCTTCATGTCGTCCTCCCGGGTCAAATTGACCCCGTCTGTTTTGACTGTTCCTTCTTTCCTTCCTCCATCCCCCTTTCTTCCTTCCTTCTGTCCTTCCTTCCTCCCTTCCTCCCTCCCTCCTTCTGTCCTTCCCTCCTTCCTTCCTCCCTTCCTCCCTCCCTCCTTCTCTCTCTTTCCTCCCCCCTACCTTCCTCCCTTCCTTCTTTCCTCTGTCCTTCTTTCCTTCCTTCCTCCCTCCCTCCTTCCTTCTTTCATCCCTCCCTCCTACCTTCCTTCCTTCCTTCTTTCCTCCGTCTTTCCTCCCTTCCTTCCTCCCTCCCTTCTCTCCTTCCTACCTCCCTCCTTTCCTTCCGTCTTCCTCCCTTCCTCCCTCCTTTCCTTCTTTCTTCCTCTTTTCCTTCCTCCCTCCCTGCTTTCCTTCCTTCCTTCTTCCTTCCTTCCTTCCTTCCTTCCTTCCTCCCTCCCTCCTTCTTTCCTTTCCTCCCTCCTTTCATTCCTTTCTTCCTCCCTCCCTCCTTTCCTTCCATCTTCCTCCCTTCCTTCCTCCCTTCCTTCCTCCTTTCCTTCTTTCTTCCTCCCTTCCTTCCTCACTCCTTCCTTTCCTTCCTTCCTTCTTCCTTCCTTCCTTCCTCCTTTGCTTCCTTCTTCCTCCCTTGTGTTCCTTGACTCGAGGACAACAGGACGGTTAAAGGAGCTGCAGCCCAGATATCAAGACGACATCACAGTTTGTTGTTACTTCAGGTTGTTAAATGTTGATGTTTCTCTGAGGCGGCTCTGATGATGATGATGATGATGATGATGATGATGATGATGAATTGTAGTTCTATGATGGAGATAGAAACAGAAACACGTAGCTGCTAGCCGCTAGCCGCTAACAGCTGTTGATTTCCCTCATCATGTAAAGTCGACCACAACCAGACCAAAGAGACCACGACATCTAAACAAGAGTCTGCTTCAACCAGACTGAACCGCACACACACACACACACACACACACACACACACACACACACACAATGTCATCATGTGACTGTTGCTATGACGACAACCAAACCAACCAATCAGAAGAATACGACATGAACTGTATGAATAATAAACCAACTGGCTGCTGTGATGTTTTTACTACGTTGGGTTTTAAAATAAACTTGAGTATCGTCGATGAACCTGAATCAGAATTTAGGGAAAAATCAACGAACAATACAATAGAATATACTTTATTGTCCCACTTAGGGAAATTTATCTTGGACTCAGCAACTGCACCATAAATGCCTCGACAGCCACAATGACAACAAACAAAACATCACAAGCCTTAACATCCTAACAACCGTTACATAACAGTATTGCACATATATCCCATAATATTACACACAACACACACACACACCAATGCTAAAAGATCACCATAATAACATCACTATAGAATGATTGGATGGAACAAATGAATTCTTAAAACGGTTGAGTTTGCAGAACAACAAACTAAAACTAGAAAATTCCAGGGAAATGTTGAGTGCCACGGGGCTGCTGTTCAATAGTCACCGTGATCAAAACAAATAACAAACTGTTATGAAATTATTATGTAAATCTTATCATTAAGAGAGTAGTTTTTATTATACTTTGTTACATGACGCCTCTCAGTGTCAGAGCTTCTTTATTTCTGAGTTTGATTTCTGAACCATCAAATAATTGCAAGAAAAAGTTTATTGGACAATCTTTTGCAATTTATTTTTCATAGCATGATTTTTTTAAACACATGAAAACATATTGAATACAACTTCTTCAAGGTCCTGCATGAAGCTCATAACACCTTTTAAACTTGTTTATGCATGATGATAATATATAATGCATGAAATGAAAGGTTGACAGATAAATGACTTCTATACCTGCTGAATTTAATCTGATAAAACACATTTTAAACAGGAATTTACCATAAAATAAGCTACTAAATATTTAGTAATTCAACATTCATACACACACACACATACACATACACATACACACACACACAGTAACACACACACACACACACACAAACATATACACACACATTGCATTGGTTTATCTTTGTACTTCATGTATCTGATTTCCAGGAATGAAATATGATCACACTGATGATTTGAAGGTCTCTAAAACTCATGTGTCCCAATATAAAACACTTGGTGATACAGGGTTTAATAAACTGTGTTACTGCAGGTGGAACATGCATGAAGACAGAAGTGTGCAAAAAGTTAAAGCACTAAGGGCCTGATTTATTAAAGGTCTGCGTGTGTGTGTGTAGAAACGTGAGCAAACTTGACATCACCAGCAAAAAATGTGCAGCTGATCTACTAACGCAGCGCACTGAGGTTTGCATCTTACAACTGTGCAAGATAGTACGCATAGCTCCCATATGTGGGTTTTCCTGGTAATATTAGTTTTTTGTTATAACTCAATATATTAGTTAACCTCTTCCACTAGAACCTGATCACATTTCATTTTGTTCTTGCAGCTTTCTGTTCGTCCAAACTCTCCATTAAGACACAAAACCCTCATTTAAATACTGCTGTCTGCACCTGTTTCACCTGTTTTCATTTACAGTTATTCTAGTAGATCAGTTGCAAAACGCACAATAACGAGACGCGCAATCTATTGCACCGTGCACGCTATTTAGTACCTTTATTTGGGATCTAAGTACAGGGTTAAGGGTGTCGATGATGCTGATGATGAGCAGCTGACGTTGATCAGACTGAGAACAGATGAACTGGTTTGTTGGATCGGTCGTAGCGAGCTCGTCATTAAGCTGATGAAACCGAAATCAAACAGAGAGAGTGAGCTGTGATGTGTTTGTGTGCAGTTCTCATGTCTGTCTGATCAAACTGCTGACTGTGAAACGTGGAAACATCTGCACGCTTTCACTTCTGGTTTTCACCATCTGTCCGAGGCGCGTTCGCACGGCATTGTGGGACGCGGACGGACGTTTGCAAGTCAGCGAAAAGTTGGCGGTGAGCAACGCTTTCTATTAATGTGTTCTGTGGGGTCATCAGTGTTCATCACCAGCTCTGAACCAGTCACACCAGCTCTGAACCAGTCACACCAGCTCTGAACCAGTCACACCAGCTCTGAACCAGTCACACCAGCTCTGAACCAGTCACACCAGCTCTGAACCAGTCACACCAGCTCTGAACCAGTCACACCAGCTCTGAACCAGTCACACCAGCTCTGAACCAGTCACACCAGCTCTGAACCACTCACACCAGCTCTGAACCAGTCACACCAGCTCTGAACCAGTCACACCAGCGCTGAACCAGTCACACCAGTTTTGAACCAGTCACACCAGCTCTGAACCAGTCATACCAGCTCTGAACCAGTCACACCAGCTTTGAACCAGTCACACCAGCTCTGAACCAGTCACACCAGCGCTTAACCAGTCACACCAGCTCTGAACCAGTCACACCAGCTCTGAACCAGTCACACCAGCTCTGAACCACTCACACCAGCTCTGAACCAGTCACACCAGCTCTGAACCAGTCACACCAGCGCTTAACCAGTCACACCAGCTCTGAACCAGTCACACCAGCTCTGAACCAGTCACACCAGCTCTGAACCACTCACACCAGCTCTGAACCAGTCACACCAGCTCTGAACCACTCACACCAGCGCTGAGCCACTCACACCAGCTCTGAACCAGTCACACCAGCTCTGAACCAGTCACACCAGCGCTGAACCAGTCACACCAGCTCTGAACCACTCACACCAGCTCTGAACCAGTCACACCAGCTCTGAACCAGTCACACCAGCTCTGAACCAGTCACACCAGCTCTGAACCAGTCATACCAGCTCTGAACCAGTCACACCAGCTCTGAGCCAGTCACACCAGCTCTGAACCACTCACATCAGCTCTGAACCAGTCATACCAGCTCTGAGCCAGTCACATCAGCTCTGAACCAGTCACACCAGCTCTGAACCAGTCACACCAGCTCTGAACCAGTCACACCAGCTCAGAGCAGCTCTGAACCAGTCACACCAGCTCTGAACCAGTCACACCAGCTCTGAACCAGTCACACCAGTTTGACATTTCTACTGGGATTTAAAACTACTGCAAAGTGTCTGACCAGCTGCCAGCCAATCAGAACGCAGGATTCTCTGCAGTGTAACAGGAAATATCTACACACTAACTCTACACACTAACACTACACACTAACACTACACACTAACTCTACACACTAACTCTACACACTAACACTACACACTAACTCTACACACTAACTCTACACACTAACTCTACACGCTAACACTACACACTAACTCTACACACTAACACTACACACTAACTCTACACACTAACACTACACACTAACTCTACACACTAACACTACACACTAAC
>NC_084970.1:38001300-38008800 GCF_963691925.1 Scomber scombrus | reverse complement strand
GAAGGACGGAGGAAAGAAGGAAGGGAGGAAGGTAGGGGGGAGGAAAGAAAGAGAGAAGGAGGGAGGGAGGAAGGAAAGGAAGGAAGGAATGAGGGAAGGAAAGAAGGAGGGAGGGAGGAAAGAAGGAAGGAATGAGGGAAGGAAAGAAGGAGGGAGGGAGGAAAGAAGGACATCACTAACACACTCGGGTCCTCACTTTGACTTAAAACAAAAAAAACACACACACACACAGTTAGTGTGTAGAGTTAGTGTGTAGAGTTAGTGTGTAGTGTTAGTGTGTAGAGTTAGTGTGTAGAGTTAGTGTGTAGTGTTAGTGTGTAGTGTTAGTGTGTAGTGTTAGTGTGTAGAGTTAGTGTGTAGAGTTAGTGTGTAGAGTTAGTGTGTAGAGTTAGTGTGTAGTGTTAGTGTGTAGTGTTAGTGTGAAGAGTTAGTGTGTAGTGTTAGTGTGTAGTGTTAGTGTGTAGAGTTAGTGTGTAGAGTTAGTGTGTAGAGTTAGTGTGTAGTGTTAGTGTGTAGTGTTAGTGTGTAGTGTTAGTGTGTAGTGTTAGTGTGTAGAGTTAGTGTGTAAAGTTAGTGTGTAGAGTTAGTGTGTAGTGTTAGTGTGTAGAGTTAGTGTGTAGAGTTAGTGTGTAGTGTACATACTAACTCTACACACTAACTTGAGTGTGTAGAGTTAGTGTGTAGTGTTAGTGTGTAGAGTTAGTGTGTAGTGTTAGTGTGTAGAGTTAGTGTGTAGTGTTAGTGTGTAGTGTTAGTGTGTAGTGTTAGTGTGTAGAGTTAGTGTGTAGTGTTAGTGTGTAGTGTTAGTGTGTAAAGTTAGTGTGTAGAGTTAGTGTGTAAAGTTAGTGTGTAGAGTTAGTGTGTAGAGTTAGTGTGTAGTGTTAATGTGTAGAGTTAGTGTGTAGAGTTAGTGTGTAGTGTTAGTGTGTAGTGTTAGTGTGTAAAGTTAGTGTGTAGAGTTAGTGTGTAAAGTTAGTGTGTAGAGTTAGTGTGTAGAGTTAGTGTGTAAAGTTAGTGTGTAGAGTTAGTGTGTAATGTTAGTGTGTAGAGTTAGTGTGTAGAGTTAGTGTGTAATGTTAGTGTGTAGAGTTAGTGTGTAGAGTTAGTGTGTAAAGTTAGTGTGTAGAGTTAGTGTGTAGAGTTAGTGTGTAAAGTTAGTGTGTAGAGTTAGTGTGTAGAGTTAGTGTGTAAAGTTAGTGTGTAGAGTTAGTGTGTAGAGTTAGTGTGTAAAGTTAGTGTGTAGAGTTAGTGTGTAATGTTAGTGTGTAGAGTTAGTGTGCAGTGTACATACTAACTCTACACACTAACTTGAGTGTGTGTGTGTGTGTGTGTTCTTGTTTTCAGTCAAAGTGAGGACCCGAATGTTTCAGTTTCAGATTTCTTTGGACAGTCAGGAGATTTGCAGATTGAGGACCGGAGTGTTTTTTGCAGACTGAGACTTTTTAAAGAAGAAACTGGAGCGAAAAGGACGTTATATTGCAAAGTGAGGATATTTATGTACATTCAGGAAGTAAAGACTGAGGACTGTGAGAACACTTTCTTTTTTAAAGTGAGAAGATTCTTGACATTTAATCTTCTGTTTTTATGGAGTGAAACTTACAGACAGCAGTGTGTAGTTCAGATGTCTATGAATTGTTAACAGCTCCACCAAATACTGATTCTCCCTCTAAACTTCTCACATGCTTTCATTTCAATAAATGTTCAAATGATCCAATATTTCAGCAGAAATCAAAGATTAGAGAAAAAGTCCAAAAACTGAAAACACATTTGTGTATCAGAACTTAGTTTTTCTCACATTAATCATCTCACATTCAGAGTTTCTCCAGTTTCCTGCTTTCATTCACATTTTTCAATTTTCACATAAAAAGTTGAAAAATTTGAAATGTGTAAATATTTGTAAAACGTTTCCTTTGCTGTGACCGACGGATGGCAGCAATGATTCCTGTTAAATGAACTTAGATGAGTGATGATCATTAACCCTCCTGTTGTCCTCGAGTCAAGGAAGGAAGGGAGGAAGAAGGAAAGAAGGAAGGAAGGAAGGTAGGAGGGAGGAAGGGAGGAAGAAGGAAGGAAGAAGTAAGGAGAGGAGGAAGGAAGGAGGGAAGGAAGGAAGGAAGAAAGGAAAGGAGGGAGGAAGGAAAGAAGGAAAGAAGGAAAGAAGGAAGGGAGGAAAGGAAATAAGGAAGGGAGGAAGGAAGGAAGGACGGAGGAAAGAAGGAAGGAAGGGAGGTAGGAGGGAGGGAGGAAAGAAGGAAGGAAGGATGGAGGAAAGAAGGAAGGTAGGAGGGAGGGAGAGAAGAAAAGAGGAAGGGAGGAAGGAAGGACAGAAGGAAGGAAGAAACGGGGATGGAAGAAGGAAAGAAGGAAGGTAGGAGGGAGGGAGAGAAGAAAAGAGGAAGGGAGGAAGGAAGGACAGAAGGAAGGAATAAAACGGGGATGGAAGAAGGAAAGAAGGAAGGGAGGAAGGACGGAAGGGAGGAAAGAAGGAACATACAAAACAGACGGGGTCCATTTGACCCGGGAGGACGACACTGAAACGTTTCCTCCAACATGCTGCTTTGACAGAATAACGAACCGAAGCAGAACATTTTCTCTCTGAGCTGTAAATGTGAACAAAAGTTGAAATCTGTTGAGTTTCCTGTTTGAGGTGAAACAGCAGCTGTGAACAGACAGAGTGGATAAATGAATCATGTGATGTGTGTGTGAGGAAGAGGAGGGTCTAACCTTCCTCACATCAACACATCAAACTGTTAATGACGTCATTGTTTCTGCTTCTGCACCGAAAACCAGTTCATGTTTTATTTCATGTTCTTGATATTCTGTAAACTCTGGTCCTTTCCTCCCAGTCTGCTGTCTCTGCCCCCCCCCCCCCCCCCCCCCCCTTCCTCCTCCTCCTCTTCCTCCCTGCTGCCTCAGGACTCCTGGACAGTATCATTAAATCGTCCCTGTGGTCAAACTCTGTCGGCTCCCAGCAGACTGAAGCCGGTTGTTTCAGTAAACCGACGAGTTTACACACTGACCTGCATCTGCCAAGCTGCATCACGGAAATACTACAGGACAACTGTGTGTGTGTGTGTGTGTGTGTGTGTGTGTGTGTGTGTGTGTGTGTGTGTGTGTGTGTGTTATCTTCACTTACAAACCAACATATAAAGTTCAGTGAAAACTACCAATCTGCACGGCGACGTTAGTAAATCCATCGGTCTGTTTGACAGGAAGTGAAAGTTAAGCTGTTTACTGTCTGAAGGACTTTCCCTCCGTTATATTGTTATATCAGCTGTTTTATATTTACACTTTATTAAAAACATCTTTATTCTAACCATAAAGATCTGATTCTGTTATGTGACTGTAGCCGTCCTCCTCTCAGCAGCTACATACAGCATGTTTAATAATATTTATATATATCTATCTATACGTATATACACATATATATGATTTATATATGTTATAACACATGATGTAAATACACAGACAGGCAGTGAAACACTCTGAGCTGTTCATTTAAAAGTAAACACACACATATTTTCACACTCTGCTCTTTAATTACACACACACACACACACACACACACACACACACACACACACACACACACACACACACACTCTGACACATGTAGATACACACATGCACATGTACTCACTTGTCATTATATATTTACACATATAATTACCTAACACACGTTTGTACATGCAGCCACACACACACACACACACACACACACACACACACACACACACACACACACACACACACGTACGTGCACTCAGGCGTGGGCGTGCGAGGAAGACGTCCAGGGAGAGAGAGAGAGACAGCGATCCCACAGTCTGCTCCAAGTCAAACAGCGACTCTGGTTTCACTGGAGCCTCCGAACAGAAACCAGCTCCACTATTTTTACAGAGAAACTATTTTTAGCGTCTTTGTGCTTCTTTTTGGGAGGCAGCAGTTTGGCCACACAGCGACTGTGAGAGCTGCAGCTCTGAGTAAACACAGAGAACAATACGCAGAGCGTCCACCTCCAGCGCCGGGCCGACCGGCCGGGCTGCGGCGCGACGCTGGCTGCTGATGACAGGCCGCAAACTGCTCACATTATTGGAATTCTGGGTTAGCAGACAGTTTTAAGCTCTGTTAGTGCTGTAAATGACAGGCTGCTACAGACCGGCGGCTGGACCCGAGGCCCCCAGGGGCCCGACAGGGGGCCGGCTGTTACACACAGCCTCCTGAGGGCCAGACACAGAATTATGATTCTGTTTCTGTTTAGCCTCCTCAGCTCTGAATGTCTCATCATCATCATCATCGTTCTTCATCACAGCCACAAACACTGAAACGCTTCTGAAAAATAAACATCATTAAAATGATGAGATTTGACTTTTCTGTTGTTAATCTGTCAGAAAGTCTGTTAGAAAACTGATCTGAGGTTTGATGTTGATGTACAGCTGTAGGTGGCGCTCTCACTCACATCCATCTATCTATCTATCTATCTATCTATCTATCTATCTATCCATCTATCCATCTATCCATCTATCTATCTATCTATCTATCTATCCATCTATCTATCTATTTATCTATCTATCTATCTATATATCTATCTATCTATCTATCTATCTATCTATCCATCTATCTATCTATCTATCTATCTATCTATCTATCTATCTATCTATCTATCTATCTATCCATCTATCTATCTATTTATCTATCTATCTATCTATCTATCTATCTATCTATCTATCTATCTATCTATCTATCTATCTGCAGCTACTTGAAGGAAAACAGAAACAAACATCATAAAACAAATGAAATCTTTGTCTCTAGATGATTAAAATGATTAAAAATGATTAAAGATGATTGAAGACTGGATGAAATATGGAGAACAGGAAGTGAGAACTGTCTCGCTGCTGCTTCCTGATGAGGTTTATTGATAATGACATCACTGATAATGACAATGGGAGTTTCGACTCTCCGCCTCGCCACCAGCTCAGCAGCGCCCCCTGTGGACACTTCTGGCTCTTCCAATGTCTGTGTGACAAAGACCAGACTTCTTTCCCCTCTGGGTTAAAAAATCCAGAACCAGGACTTCAATAATCCTTCTGTCTGCAGAGGAAGAACCAGGTGGGGAGTTCTGACGTAACAGCGGATAAAGCAACGTGTTGTTATGTTACACCATCATCTGGAGCCCTACAGGCCACCGTAGAGGGATTATAAAAGATCAGACTGTAGAAGGAGCACTTGATTATTAATATTAATCTGATTCTGTAACGTGTGTCTGATAAAAATCTGGTGTTTAGTTTTTTTTAGAAAACTTAAAACAATAAATTCCTCAGTGTGCCGATAAAGTTTAGCATCCTGAATCTCTCTCTCTTCTTCACCGTCTCTCTCTCTCCCTGCACTTCCTGTCTGTCTGGGATCGCCGCCGGCCACTTGGCCTCATGGGAAACCCAATGTTCGCTTTTGGCCAATCAGACTGATCCTGCCTGAGAGCGCCAAGGTAATCCTGTATTTTTCCCAGGTGTGGAGCTCCGGTCCTCTGAAATGAGGCCAACCAGGAAGTAACTTAAAACTGCATTCTATCAAAAGGCCACCAGGGGGCGACCGTTTTGGTGTCAAAAGGACTTCCGTCTCTATACAAGTCAATGGAGAATTCACCAACTTCTCACTTGATTTCTAACCTCAGTAAACGTTTTCAAAATGTGTTTATGGTCTCAATCGCTAGTTTAAAGCCTTCTTCAATGCAGTATGATGTTCATTTGGGACATTTTGGCCTCCCTGATTTTATATGTGACGATAAAGCAGGGTATGCATTAGGGCGTGGCTACGTGGTGATTGACAGGTTGATTGGTTCACAGGTTCAGGAGGGCGCCTCATGCTCCTCCTGATGCCCATATAAGTAGAATCCCTGTTTTTATTTTTCCCAGCATGCACCTGAAATGTTCAAGATGGCGCTGCTCAGATCGGAAACTATTGGCCTCCGAGCAGCAGTCCACAAACCAATGGGTGACGTCACGGATGTTACGTCCATTATATAAAGTCTATGGTTTTGACTCTTCTTCACCTCTCGCAGCGTCTCCCCCTCGCCACCAGCTCTGCAGCGCCCCCTGTGGACGCTTCTGGCTCTTCTCTCAGTGTCAGTGTGACAAAGACCAGATCCGGACTTTTCCCTCTGGGTTAAAATCCAGAACCAGGACTTCAATAATCCTTCTGTCTGCAGAGCAAAATCTAAACCCTGAAGTCAGAGTGTGACCCTGTGGAGCAGCTGTTTGTCCCCAGATGAGGTGAGTCCCACAGCGTGAGGGAGACACACACACACACACACACACACACACACACACACACACACACACACACACACACACACACACACACACACACACACACACAGCGTGGATGGGGGGGATTTCCTGCTGCGTGCTGCTGGAGCGGGTCCAGCGCTCTGCAGACTGAGCATCATGAGACCGAGCTCACGCAGAGCCAGCTGCTCAGAGATCCTCATTTACACAAACACAACAATCACTGATTCATAGCAGCGTGAGACTGAAGATGACCTCAGACAACATGAGACGAGGAGGTTAGCTCTGGTTGGTCTGGAAGATTCATGCTTAATGTATCAGGGTTATGAGTAATAATCAATCAATCAATCAATCAATCAATCAATCAATCAATCAATCAATCAATCAATCACCTTTCTTTCAGGTTAGAGCAGGTAGAAGTTTCACAGATGATAAAACAGTAAAACACACGATGAATAAAACTAAAGAGAAAAGTAATAAAATAAAATATAAATATTATATTAGAATTAAAACTGATAATAAATATAAACAACACCAACAGTAAGTTAATGTGTGTCTGTAGAGAACAAAGCTTCTAGTCTGGTTATAGTTCCTGAGACCTGAGAAGTTTATCTGGCTCACATGTCTGACAGGATGACTAATAAAGCATCTTTAATCTTTAATCTTTAATCTTGAATCTTGAATCTTGAATCTTTAATCTTGAATCTTGAATCTTATTTCCCTTTTAATGGATCCACATCAGTAGGAACTTGCATCAGTGTGATGAGCAGCAGAGTATCTGATTGATCATGAACATCTGATTCTGAGCTTCTGGTTCCTCCAGGTGCTGCCAATCAGGAGCCAATCAGGAGCCAATCAGGAGCCAGCTGGTGCCTGTTTGATTGATCTGGATCAACTTCAAGCTGCTGTTCCACAAAAACCAAATTGCAGCACTGCTAATAATAATAATAATAATAATAATAATAATAATAATAATAATAATAATAATAATAATAATAATATTAAAATTAAAAAGTTAAAAAGTTAAAAAGTTAAAAATTAAAAAATTAAAAAATTAAAAAAATAAAAAATAAATAAATTTAAAAAATAAAAATAAATAAAAAATAAAAAATAAAATAATAATAATAATAATATATCTTTTTAAATAAAAAATAAATAAATTTAAAAAATAAAATAAATAAAAATAAAAAATAAAAAATAATTATAAAAATATATATTT
>NC_084970.1:37991300-37996300 GCF_963691925.1 Scomber scombrus | reverse complement strand
TAGACATACACTCACGTAGTTCACTATATACATGCATATACATGCCTGCATATGCACACAAAGACACTCACACACACACACACACACACACACACACACACACACACACACCTTTCTTCTCAGAGCAGTTGTTGATGTTTTTAATAATCTCCGTCAGTCTGAATCATCTCAGTCTGGTTTCTTCTTCTTCACTGAAACTCAAACTCTGCCTCATGTGACCATCTTACTCACCATGACATCATCATTAACTCACGATGACATCATCATTAACTCACCATGACATCATCATTAACTCACGATGACATCATTATTAATCTGTTTACAGCCGAGCCTCAGAGTGTCTCTCCTTCATGCTCATCTTCATCATCTTCATCTTCATCATCATCATCATCATCATCATCACTGCAGCTCCTGATCCTAATCAATAAACTACCTGCAGACTTTAACTCTAACTCTAAGGAAGGAAAGGAAGGAAGGGAGGAAGAAGGAAGGAAAGGAGGGAGGAAGGAAGGGAGGAAAGAGAAGAAGGAAGGGAGGAAGGGGGGAAAGAAAAGAAGGAGGGGAGGAAGGAAAGGAAGGATGGGAGGAAGAAGGAAGGAAAGGAGGGAGGAAGAAAGGAAGAAGGAAGAAAAGGAGGGAGGAAAGAAAAGAAGAAAGGAAAGGAAGGAAAGGTAGGAAGGGAGGAAGAAGGAAGGAAAGGAGGGAGGAAGGAGAGAGGAAAGAAAAGAAGGAGGGGAGGAAGGAAAGGAAGGAAGGGAGGAGAAGAAGGAAGGAGGAGGAGAGGAAGAATGAAGAAGGAAGAAAAGGAGGGAGGAAAGAAGAGAAGAAAGGAAAGGAAGGAAAGGTAGGAAGGGAGGAAGAAGGAAGGAAAGGAGGAGGAAGGAGAGAGGAAAGAAAAGGAAGGAAAGGTAGGAAGGAAAGAAGGAAAGGAGGAAAGAAAAGAAGGAAGAAAGGAAGAAGGAAGAAAAGGAGGGAGGGGAAGGAAGAAGAGGAAGGAAGGGAAAGAAGGAAGGTGATACTAGCAGTACAGTTAGTTTGGCTCTCTACCTCTGAGCTTGGCAGCCGGTTCTGATCCGTTCTGGGAGAATTAAAGTAAAAGTCTCATTAGTGTAAAGTACAGATCATTTCTAGGCTGAGATATAACGACTAAATATTGTTAAATGTACTGAAAGCATTTATCATGACTCTGTTTCCTGTTTCTGATCTGGACCAGAGAGGAAATGTTCTCCCATCCATCAGAGCGACAGAACCCCACTGCAACAACATGCCTGTTCTCTCCTGGGGCCGCAGCGCTGGTCGGTACTGATGAGGCCCCCAGGGCCCGCGGGGGCCGAGCAGCGCCGGGCCGAGCCGGGCCGGGCTCACCGTGCAGCGGACCACCTGCCGAGCCTCGCGGCGCTCTGTTTGCACAAAACATTCCCAGCGGCTCCACAGTGGGGGGGAGGGGGGGGGGGGGAATATCAGAAATTCTGTGGTTAGTGTCGGGCCGGGTGAGCTGAGCCGAGCCCCCCCCCCACATTCCCCCCCCCCCCTCAGAGCCCCAAACATCTTGTAAGAATAACAGCGCGGCGGAGCGGAGGCTCTGGCCCGCGCCATGTTTGTGTGTTGGTACATTCCTGGTGTGTGTTTTATTTTTCCTGCTCTGTCCCCTTCGCTCTACCGCTTCCCAGGGCCGGCCGGGTGGGGTGGGCGAGGATAGCTGTGGTTGGGTTGGTAGGTGGCGGTGAGGAGGAGGAGGAGGAGGAGGAGGAGGAGGAGAGGAGGGGAGGAGGAGGGAGGGGGGGGGAGAAAAGAAGGAAGGGAGGAAGGAAACGAAGGAAGGGAAGGAGGGAGGAAGGAAGGGACGAAAGAAAAGAAGGAAGGGAGGAAGAAGGAAGGGAAGGAGGGAGGAAGGAAGGGAGGAAGGAAAGGAGGGAGGAAGAAAGGAAGGAAAGAGGAGGAGGAAGGGAGAAAGTAGGAAGGGAAGGAGGGAGGGAGGAAGGAAGGAAGGAAGGAAGGAAGAAGGAAGGAAAGGAGGGAGGAAGGAAGGGAGGAAGGAAAGGAAGAAAGGTGGGAGGGAGGAAGCAAGGAAGAAGAAGGAAGGAAAGGAGGAAGGGAGGAAGAAGGAAGGAAAGGGGGAGGGAGGAAGGAAGGAAGAAGGAAGGAAAGGAGGGAAGAAGGGAGGAAAGGAGGGCGGAAGAAAGGAAGGAAAGGAGGGAGGAAGGAAGGAAGAAGGAAGGAAAGGAGGGAGGAGGAAGGAAGAAGGAAGGAAAGGAGGGAGGAAGAAAGGAAGAAGGAAGGAAAGGAGGGAGGAAGGAAGGGAGAAAGTAGGAAGGGAAGGAGGGAGGGAGGAAGGAAGGAAGGAAGGGAGGAAGAAGGAAGTAAAGGAGGGAGGAAGGAAGGGAGGAAGGAAAGGAGGAAAGTGGGAGGGAGGAAGCAAGGGAGGAAGAAGGAAGGAAAGGAGGAAGGAGAGGAAGAAAGGCAGGAAAGGGGGGAGGGAGGAAAGGAAGGAAGAAGGAAGGAAAGGAGGGAAGAAGGGAGGAAAGGAGGGCGGAAGAAAGAAGGAAAGGAGGGAGGAAGGAAGGAAGAAGAAGGAAAGGAGGGAGGAAGGAAGAAGGAAGGGAAGAAGAAGGAAGGAAAGGAGGGATGGAGGAAGGAAGAAGGAAGGAAAGGAAGGAGGGAGGAAGGGAGGAATGGAGGAAAGAAAAGAAGGAAGGAGAGAATGAAACGAAGGAAAGGAGGGAGGGAGGAAGGAAGAAGGAAGGAAAGGAGGGAGGAAGGAAGAAGGAAGGAAAGGAGGGAGGAAGGAAGAAGGAAGGAAAGGAGGGAAGAAGAGAAAGAAGGAAGGAAAGGAGGGAGGAAGGAAGAAGGAAGGAAGGAAAGGAGGGAGGAAGAAGAAGGAAGGAAGAGAAGGAAGGAAAGGAGTAGGAGGAAGGAAGAAGGAAGGAAAGGAGGGAGGAAGGGAGAAGGAAGGAAAGGAGGGAGGAAGGGAGAAGAAGAAGAAGGAGGGAAGAAGGAAGAAGGAAGGAAAGGAGGGGGAGGGGTTGGATGGCGCTGCTCGAGGAATCCCAGCATGCAGCGATCACGTTCACCATCCGAGGATCATGAGTGTGAAGACAACTCATGTTTTGTTTTCTAATTCTTTTTATTCCTCCTCCTTCTACCCCCCCATCCCCCCCTCCTTCTCCCCCCCCCCTCCTCCCCCCTCCCCCCTCCTCCTCCTCTCGTTTTGTTTTTCTAAAGAAACCTCCTCGCCAAGAGCTGAAACAATAGCAAAGCTTTCCAAAGCCTCCCTGGCTTTAAACAATGCCATCAATCACAGCGAGGAGCAGCACACACACACACACACACACCACACACACACACACACACACACACACACACACACACACACACACACACACACACACACACACACACACACACACACACACCACATTAACTCTCTCAGTTTAACTCTTGAGGAGGACTCGGCGGGGACGGAGACGGAGAGAGTGTTAAAAGACTAACGAGCTCAGCAGGTTTTTGGGACGGAGTGAAAACAGAGAGCCTGTAAGTCACAGCGCAGGGTGAAATATCAGAACTCTGTCAGCACCAATCCTGCTCTGGATCCCACCCAACAACGTGTTAGAGGCATCTCTTGTGTGTGTGTGTGTGTGTGTGTGTGTGTGTGTGTGTGTGTGTGTGTGTGTGTGTGTGTGTGTGTGTGTGTGTGTGTGTGTGTGTGTGTGTGTGTGTGTGGATGATTTCAGTCTAAAAGTTAACAACATGTTCCTGTTAATGAGGTCCACAGATTGACCTCCTGCACCTGAGCGTCTCCATTAACCTGAACATCTTACCGGACCCTGAACGCATCGTGAGGATCAGACGATGCGTCAGGGTCAGCTTCAGGAATCAGAGAAAAGAGTTCTTGCTTTTAAACTTCAGAATCATCAACAATCTGAAGTGTTTCCATTGATGCTGGTTGTGAGCAGGAAGTGATGTCATGTATTGATCCCAGCTGATACAGAACAATCAGCTGATCAATCACAGTGATCAGATCAATTCAGCTAAAGTCCAGTCGTCTCTTTTTCTCACATTCCAGACGAGCTGCTGAACATTTCTGCACACACAAACAGAGAGTTGATGACTTCTTTTCCTCAGAAAGATTATTTACTTATTTACAATAAAAGTTCACTGAGCTTCAAAAGTCCACAAATATCTGAGTCATGATTTGTTTGTGAAGAGAAACTGAAAGAAGATCGCTTCATCTTGAAGTTAAAGTTCCTAAAGTCCTTCTTCCTTTTTTCCTTTCTCTCTCCCTCCCACCTTCTCCTCCTTCCTTCTTTCCTTCCCTCCCTCGTACCTTCCTTCCTTCCTTCGTCCTCCTTCGTCCTTCCTCCTTCCTCCTCCTTCCTTCCCTTCTTCCTTTCCTTCCTTCCTCCCTTCCTTCTTTCCTCTGTCCTTCTTTCTTTCCTTCCTTGCTTTTTCCTTTCTCTCTCCTCTCCTCTCCTCTCTTCCTTTCTCCTCCCTCTCCTCTCTCTCCCTCACTCCTTCCTTCTTTCCTCTGTCCTTCTTCTTTCCTTCCTTGCTTTTTTCCTTTCTCTCTCCCTCCCTCCTTCCTTCCTTCCTTCCTTCTTTCGTGCATCCTTCCTTCCTTCTTTCTTTCCTTCCTCCATCCCCCTTTCTTCCCTCCTTCCTTTTTTCCTCCCTCCCTCATACCTTCCTTCCTTCCTTCTGTCTTCCTTCCTTCCTTCCTCCCTCCTCCTTCTTTCCTTCCCTACTTCCTTTCTTCCTTTCCTTCCTTCCTCCCTTCCTTCTTTCCTCTGTCCTTCTTTCTTCCTTCCTTGCTTTTTTCCTTTCTCTCTCCCTCCCTCCTTCCTCCTCCCTCCTTCTTTCCTTCCCTCTTCCTTCTTTCCTCCCTCCCTCCTACCTTCCTGTCTTCCTTCCTTCCTTCCTCTCCTTCTTCGCTTTCCTTCCTTCTTTCCTCCCTTCCTTCCTCCCTTCCTTCCTTCCTGTCTTCCTTCCTTCCTTCCTTTCCT
>NC_084970.1:37919447-37991100 GCF_963691925.1 Scomber scombrus | reverse complement strand
AAAGTCCTGTCGTCTCTTTTTCTCACATTCCAGACGAGCTGCTGAACATTTCTGCACACACAAACAGAAAGTTGATGACTTCTTTTCCTCAGAAAGATTATTTACTTATTTACAATAAAACTTCACTGAGCTTCAAAAGTCCACAAATATCTGAGTCATGATTTGTTTGTGAAGAGAAACTGAAAGAAGATCGCTTCATTCTTGAAGTTAAAGTTCCTAAAGTCCTTCTTTCCTTTTTTCCTTTCTCTCTCCCTCCCCCCCTTTCTTCCCTCCTTCCTTCTTTCCTCCCTCCCTCGTACCTTCCTTCCTTCCTTCTGTCCTTCCTTCCTTCCTTCCTCCCCTCCCTCCTTCTTTCCTTCCCTACTTCCTTTCCTTCCTTTCCTTCCTTCCTCCCTTCCTTCTTTCCTCTGTCCTTCTTTCTTTCCTTCCTTGCTTTTTTCCTTTCTCTCTCCCTCCCTCCTCCCTCCCTCCCTCCTTCTCTCCCTCACTCCTTCCTTCTTTCCTCTGTCCTTCTTTCTTTCCTTCCTTGCTTTTTTCCTTTCTCTCTCCCTCCCTCCCTCCTTCCTCCCTCCCTCCTTCTTTCCTTCCCTCCTTCCTTCTTTCCTCCCTCCCCTCCTACCTTCCTGTCTTCCTTCCTTCCTTCCTCTCCTTCTTCGCTTTCCTTCCTTCTTTCCTCCCTTCCTTCCTCCCTTCCTTCCTTCCTGTCTTCCTTCCTTCCTTCCTTTCCTCCCTTCCTTCCTCCCTTCCCTCCTTGACTCGAGAACAACAGGAGGTTCATTCTTGAAATGAAAGTTCCTAAATTCCACTTTACCCTTTTTTTTCTTTTAGTTTGTGTCTCCTGCAGACTACGGCAGCCTGGGAGGGTCAAACAGCTGTTCAAAGGCTTCATGATCATTAATAACATGAGATCAGAGACTTGTTTCATGTCTGCAGGGACGAATCACATCGAGCCTCCACCTGCCAAACAGGTCGTCATGGCCCCGCCCAGACCGCCGGGACAGGAGGACTGGACTCTGCCCTGCTGCCCCCCCCCCTCCCCCCGACCCCCCCGACCCAGCGGGCCCCTATCGGCTCCGAGCAAACACAGCGACGCTCCTCCACCGAATGATCTCAGGACTTTAACCGCTGACAGAGGGGGGAGGAGTGTGTGTGTTACTGAGACCCCTCCCTGTGTAAACTCTACATGTGAACTCTGACCAGCACACACACACACACACACACACACACACACACACACACACACACACACACACACAGACGCACACACACAGATGCACACACACACACACACACACAAACACAGACGCACACACACACACACACACACACACACACACACACACACACAGACGCACACACAAACACAGACGCACACACACACACACACACAAACACAGACACACACACACACACACACACACAGACGCGCACACACACACACACACACACACACACACACACACACACACACACACAGATCAATGCTCTGCTTCAGCTGAGCGTCTCATGTTGTTTAAACTCTAACACAAACAGCTGTAGATGAATATTTAAATGTGAACAGCTGATCTGAGCCTCAGAAGCTCAGTTCATGTATTTATGTTTATTTCTTTATTCTTTATGTTTTTATGTCGTATGTTTTATCACCGGAGGATCAGCTGATTCTTTATGAGCAATAAATCAAATGAAACTGAGAGTAAATGTTGTTGAAAAGACTCAATTAAACACTGATAACTCCTTCCTTCCTTCCTTCCTCCCTTCCTTCTTTCCTCTGTCCTTCTTTCCTTCCTTCCTACCTTCCTTCCTTCCTTCCTTTTTTCCTTTCTCTCTCCCTCCTACCTTCCTTCCTTCTTTCCTCCCTCCCTCCTACCGTCCTTCCTTCTTTCCTCCGTCCTTCCTTCCTCCATCCCCCTTTCTTCCTTCCTTCTGTCCTTCCTTCCTTCCTCCCTCCCTCCCTCCCTCCTTCTTTCCTTCCCTCCTTCCTTTCCTTCCTTCCTCCCTTCCTTCCTTTTTTCCTTTCTCTCTCCCTCCCTCCTTCCTTCTTTCCTCCCTCCCTCCTACCTTCCTTCCTTCCTTCTTTCCCCCTTTCTTCTTTCCTTCTGTCTTTCCGTCCTTCCTCCCTCCCTTCCTTCTTTCCTCTGTCCTTCTTTCCTTCCTTCCTTTTTTCCTTTCTCTCTCCCTCCCTCCTTCCTTCTTTCCTCCCTCACTCATACTTTCCTTCCTTCCTTCCTTCTTTCCTCCCTCCTTCCTTCCCTCCTTCCTTTCCTTGATCGCTTTCCTCCCTCCCTTCCTCCTTCATTTCCTTCTTCCCTTCCTTCCTTGACTCGAGGGTTAAAGCTTCTGCTCACATTGTCTAAACGTTGTTGTCTGCGGACGTCGGAGCTTCAGTTTGAGTGACAGCAGCTGGAGCCAATCACACGTCAGCGACTGTAAGTAGAAAAGCACTGACTCATAAACTAACTCTTCAAATAAAGATAATATTAGTTCAGTGAAAGGAGACGGAGACACACACGGGGAGAGGAGTCTCATCCTGAGTCTCACAGGTGGGTCAGGGGTCAGGGGTCAGGAAGGAAGGAAAGAAGGACAGAGGAAAGAAGGAAGGGAGGAAGGAAAGGAAGGAGGGAAGGAAAGAAGGAAGGAAGGACAGAAGGAAGGAAGAAAGGGGGATGGAGGAAGGAAAGAAAGAAGGAAGGAAGGAAAGGAAGGAAAGAAGGGAGGAAGGAGGAAGGAAGGAAGGAAAGGAAGGAAAGAAGGAAGGAAGGAAAGGAAGGAGGGAAGGAAAGGAGGAAGGAAGGAAGGAAGGAAGGAAGGAAGGAAGGAAGGAAGGAACGAAGGAACGAAGGAAGATAAGGACAGAAGGAAAGAAGGAACCCGGGAAGACGACACGAAGGTTAAATAAATGAATTCTGAATCCACCTGTGATCCACCTCACAGGTGGGTCAGGGGTCAGGGGTCAGGGGGGGGGTCAGGGGTCGGGGGGTTGGGGGTCAGGCTGCAGGGAAAGTGTCGGCCACATTCAAGGCTAACAGAGAGTTAATGGAGTCTGTGCAGCAGCAGAGGAATGTGAGTCTGTGCTGTTTGCAACTGTACACGCCTCAGAATGAAACAGAGGAATTTTCCTCAGGGGGGACAGGGGGGGGAGAGGGGGGGGGAGGGGGGTTGAGGGGGGGGGTTATCTTATCAGTGTTTATTGTAAGCACCATCTAGTTTTCTCTGTTGACTTTAACAGATTGACTCAAGCTGTCGGCCGGCTGCCAGCAGGCTGTTTGGCACGAAGCAGCTCGGAGAGAAAGATGGATATTAAAGAACAGAATTCCTCCACAGCTCCACATCTGATCCTGGATCCAGTGTTAGATTTGGCTCTCAGCGGGAAGATTAAAACAGGAGGGATTACTAACAACATCCAGTCTCTTGAAGGAATACTTCATCTAATATATGATTTATGTGTCAGATACTCGACCCTCCAATTCTTAAATCATACACGAAAAGTTCACATGCATTCTTCACAGAAACACAGAGTCTGTACAGATGTTCCTGCAGCACGCTAACACACACCGCTAACACACACCGCTAACACACACCGCTAACACACACCGCTAACACACACCGCTAACACACACCGCTAACACACACCGCTCACACACACCGCTAACACACACCGCTAACACACACCGCTAACACACACCGCTAACACACACCGCTCACACACACCGCTAACACACACCGCTAACACACACCGCTAACACACACCACTAACACACACCGCTAACACACACCGCTAACACACACCGCTAACACACACCGCTAACACACACCGCTAACACACACCGCTAACACACACCACTAACACACACCGCTCACACACACCACTAACACACACCGCTAACACACACCACTAACACACACCGCTCACACCCGCTAACACACACCGCTCACACACAACGCTAACACACACCGCTAACACACACCGCTAACACACACCGCTAACACACACCGCTAACACAAACCGCTAACACACACCGCTAACACACACCGCTAACACACACCGCTCACACACAACGCTAACACACACCGCTAACACACACCACTAACACACACCACTAACACACACCGCTAACACACACCGCTAACACACACCACTAACACACACCACTAACACACACCGCTAACACACACCGCTAACACACACCGCTAACACACACCGCTCACACACAACGCTAACACACACCGCTAACAACACACCACTAACACACACCACTAACACACACCGCTAACACACACCGCTAACACACACCACTAACACACACCGCTAACACACACCGCTAACACACACCGCTAACACACACCGCTAACATGTAGAAACACACGCATGTAGCTTTCATCACAGTCTCAGGATCAGCTGGTTTTATTCATCACAAACACACAAAGTCAAGTTTTCATTTCTCTGTCATTTAAAGGTTCAGTCAGTAATTATTATAAACTATTATAAACGTTTTAGTTTTTGTTCCATTGGATTACGCATGACTCTATTTATCTATTCTGAGTCTCTACTGGAATAAAAACTCCTTATTTATCTTCTACTGGTCCTTTATGCAGCGCCTCAGTTCAGCCTCTGTCTATTAACAGGCTGTTTTAGCTCCTGTCTCTTTAAGGCCCCCCCCCCTCCTCCTCCTGATGAGCCCACTCTGCTCTTTTTGGTCGGCTTCAGGAAGCTTCTACATAAACTACCACCTTAGCAACCACGGAACACAGCCCTTAGCAACCACCTTAGCAACAGCCTTAGCTTAGTAACGAACTAAGTAAGTAAACAAAGTAACAAACTAACTGAGTCATGATGTAATTAGGTAAGTAGCTAACTCTGTTCTGATTGGTCGGCTTCAGGAAGCTTCTACATAAACTAACTATAGTAGCAGGATTTCACTTCTTTTTCTCCTTCTTTACTTCAAATGTTCAACTTCTCAAATCACATCCAACGCCTAGCAACCACATTATGAACCGCCTTAGTGACCGCCTTAGCAACTGCCTTAGCAACCACCTTAGCAACCCTTTTATGAACCACCTTAGTGACCGCCTTAGCAACCGCCTTAGTAACCACCTTAGCAACTTAGCAACCACCTTATGAACCACCTTAGTGACCGCCTTAGCAACCGCCTTGGCAACCACCTTAGCAACCACCTTAGCAACCGCCTTAGCAACCACCTTGGTAACCACCTTAGGAACCACCTTGGCAACCACCTTAGCAACCACCTTGGCAACCACCTTGGTAACCACCTTGGCAACCACCTTGGCAACCACCTTAGCAACCACCTTGAAGAAATCATTAGATGTTTATCATGTTATATATTTGCTGACTCAGCTGTTCTATGTGAACAGACAGATTGAAGCTTCATGTCTCTGTGGTCGTTGTGTTTGTCACTAACCTCAGTAAATACTTCCTCTCTGTCAGTATTACTACCAGACGTTAGCACAGCTGCTGCAGCTCCAACTATTAACGTCAAAACAACATAAAAATACTACACAGAGTCTCGCTGGCTGCCAACATGCAGATTATCAGAGCTGCAGAGAGAGAGCTCGATCTGCAGCGTGTGGAAGTGACCGGGTCTGCTGGGTTAACCACGCAGCGCTGAGGAAAGATGAGAGAGTTCCTGCTTTCACATCCTTTCATCCTTCATGTTTTCATTACTTCTGTTTTTTAATGTTTGCATGTTTTAGTCTTTACTAATGTTGTTGTACTACATTATTATATTATGAATAAAACACTGTAGAGACGTCACAATGAAAGACACACAAATATGTTTTAAATGTTCTGGGATCAGATTTTTACATTAATGTCAGAAATATATTTATATATATATATAATATATTATATATATATATATATATATATATATATATATATATATATATATATATATATATATATATAATATACTAAACTACACACTGAGTCAGGAGGAGCTGCAGCTCATTATCAGGAAGCCAAACCTGGACATCTTCTCCTCTTCCTCCTCCTCCTCCTCCTCCACCTCCTCTGCCTCCTCCTATAAACAAACTGACTGAGCAATACAAGCTTTGTCTCCACAGATCACTTAGTCGACTCAACATGTTTTTAAATGTGTTGTTTGTAGTTTATAAATGTTCCTTTTAGTTTCAAGCTGATTAAACTGATGAAGCTGATCTGAGATCAGCAGGAAAAATGAAACTTTTTCTTTCCAGGAATCATATTTTAAGTTTCAACACGTTTAAAAACTCATCGACACATCGGAGGAAACAGATCAGTTCATGTTACGTGTCGTTATGAGGAGACGATGACAGACTCTGAAACCACAGAAGAAGAAGAACAACAACAACACGCTGAGCTGAAATGCACCATGGGAGTCGTAGTTCACTTCTGTCCTCATCATGCAGAGATATTCCAGCAGAGACTCAGAATATGTTTGTGTCCAGCTAACAGATGTTTTAGCTCCGTTTTGGTCTCCAGAGGTGTCAAACATAAGGCCAGTGGGCCAGAACCGGCCGCCTAGGATCTAATCTAGGCCCACTGGTTAAAACGCTGAAAGTAATTCCAACTTTTCTGCTGATTCAGGTTTTTTCAGCCTGAATAAAAAACAAACATAAACATTGTGTTCATGTTTTAACTTAGATTGAATCTTCTCTACATTTCAGTGTTTCTCTGTATTCAGATGTGAATGATGCATCTTCAGGTTAATGGTATCTACATATTAACACATGTCTGACCTGCTTTAAGCATCTCTGCCTCTTCCACAGAAAGCTGGCTCTGTTGAGCTGAACTGGAGAGCAAACTGCTCACCATCATGGATCAATGCAGGTCATCCATCATCCAGCAGAAGATGATCAGAGACTACGCTCACTGCTGACAGACCGTAGGGCCGTACAACTTTACAATCTGGCAATAAAAGGACCCTCACAGCCACAGCCTGGACTACATTCACTACATTCACTTTAAATTGTATATTGCACTATATTTTTATTTTATATTTTTATTTTTATTTTTATTTTTATTTTTATTTTTATTTTTATTTTTATTTTTATTTTTATTTTTATTTTTATTTTTTTATTGTTATTTTTATTTACTTTATTTTTTTAATTTTAATTTTAATTTTAATTTGTTTTTCTTTGTCTGGTGGTTTACTTTTGGCTTAGTTGTAAGTTAAAAAAATAAAAATAAAATAGGTGTCATTTCCCTGCAAGTGTGTGTGTGTGTGTGTGTGTGTGTGTGTGTGTGTGTGTGTGTGTGTGTGTGTGTGTGTGTGTGTGTATGTGTGTGTGTGTGCACAGCTTGCACTGAGGACTGAGATGTAATATCATGTTTCTTAAGACGTCTCAGGCTGTTTATCTGTTGTATAAATTATCTTTATTATTATAATAACATTATGATATAAATATATTTACTGTTTGTCATGATGTGACTCTAACTTTTACTTTTTAACTTTTCATTGTTTATTCTTGTTTTTATTTTCTTCAGACTCGGAGGTTCCTCTGTTGGAGACTTGTGATGTCACAGCGCTCAACTTCCTGTTTCAGCAGAAATTCGAAAAAACAGAAGAAACGTTTTTTTTTGTCGTTTTTTTTTTTTTTTAAGGCTGCAAAAAAAAAATGCAGAAGAAGTTCTTACATAAAACAGATAAAAGCGAAGAGGCCTGAGCACGCTGACCTCTGACCTCTGACCTCTGATTAAACCTTTAAACATGAAACACAAACATGACTTTAGTCTGCAGAGCATAAAAAGCTCCTGAGTGACTTCCTGTTGGTGGGAACTCTTGTTTGAGGGTTTTTCTGCAGACTCATCGCTCCGCCACCGCAGTGACCTGACAGCCCCGATGCATGCTGGGAAACGGCACACAGCTTCCTCTCTGCTGCGGAAGAGGATCAGACGGAGCGATGATGTCACTCAGGTGGAGGAATAATACAGATCTACTATTTAACCCCTTAAACCCTGTCTATTAGTGTTAATATTAATAATCAGTCATTAATAATGTTAGATTATCCTGTTGTCCTTGAGTCAAGGAAGGAAGGGAAGGAAAGGAGGAAGTAAAGGAGGGAAGGGAGGAAAGGAGGAAGGAAGGGAAGGAAAGGAGGAAGAAGGAAGGAAAGGAGGGAAGGGAGGAAGAAGGAAGGAAGGGAAGGGAAGGAAAGGAGGAAGAAGGAAGGAAAGGAAGGAAAGGAGGAAGAAGAAAAGAAAGGAAGAAGGGAGGAAGGAAGGAAAGGAGGGAGGAAGGAAGGTAGGAAGGAAAGGAAGGAAGGATGGAGGAAATAAGGAAGGAAGGTAGGATGGAGGGAGAAAGGAAAAGAGGAAGGGAGAAGGAGGGAAAGCAGGAAGTGAGGAAGGTAGGGGGGAGGAAAGAAAGAGAGAAGGAGGGGAGTAAGAAAGGAAGGAAGGAAGGAAGGAAGGAAGGAAGGAAGGAAGGAAGGAAGGAAGGAAGGAAGGAAGGAAGGAAGGAAGGACGGAAGGAAGGAAGGAAGGAAGGAACAGTCAAACAGACGGGGTCAGTTTGACCCTGGAGGACGACAGGAAGCAGTCAGAGAGCATAAACAGTGTTTTCTTTATTTATATATAAAACACAGTTTATGATGCAGGATTTAATGCTTTAATACAATATGAAGAATATTTTAGGCGTTTTTAATGAATTCAGTTATAAATTGGACATTTTATAGATAAAGCATGTTTATCAGCTGCAGAGAAATATAAACTGAATCATTATATTTCTGTTTCTTTATTAACAATCATCAGTGTTTAATCTGAGCTCATTAATGTTGACGAGCTTCAGCTGCTTCATAACGAGGTAATGATCAGAATCAGGTGATCAGAGTCAGCTGATCAGAGTCAGGTGAGTTAGAGTCAGACACCTGAGACGTGAGCAGCAGGTCAGCAGGTCAGAGTCTCTACATCAGTTGTCTCCAACCCTGCTCCTGGAGAGCTACTACCCTGCATGTTTTAGGTATCTCCTCACTCTAACACACCTGATTCTAATAATCAACTCGTTATCAAGCCCTTTGACGAGCCTCAGCTGCTTGATAACAAGTTAGAGTGAGGAGATACCTAAAACATGCAGGGCAGTAGCTCTCCAGAGCAGGGTTGGAGACCACTGCTCTACATTAATATAAAGCTTCATGTATATGGTGTTTATATAGAGCTCTAATATATAACAGGTTAGAGACTCTACATTCATATAAAGCTGTTTATATAGAGCTCTAATATATAACAGGTCAGAGACTCTACATTCATATAAAGCTTTATGTTTATAGTGTTTATATAGAGCTCTAATATATAACAGGTCAGAGACTCTACATTCATATAAAGCTTTATGTATATAGTGTTTATATAGAGCTCTAATATATAACAGGTTAGAGACTCTACATTCATATAAAGCTTCATGTATATAGTGTTTTATATAGAGCGTTATCAAGCAGCTGAGGCTCGTCAAAGGGCTTGATAACGAGTTGATTATTAGAATCAGGAGTGTTAGAGTGAGGAGATACCTAAAACATGCAGGGCAGTAGCTCTCCAGGAGCAGGGTTGGAGACCACTGCTCTAGACATAAAGAAGTGTATATAAACCCTGTGTAAGGGGAAGTGAGAGCATTGTAAGTTGCATTGTAAATTAGAGAGAGAGAGAAGCACATAGAAAAAAACATTGAAGCTAGAAGGTCCGGGACTGTATATATATATAATATAATATAATATAATATAATATAATAACTATAGTATGATGAGCTGTGAGGTCTCATTGAGTCTCAGTGTGACAGAAGAAGCGTGTTGTGTTTGTGGTGATGTAATGAGACTCTGCATCAGTCTGGTTAAATCATTATGTATATAGTGTTTATATAGAGCTTTATAATATAACAACAGCAGGAACCAGAACCAGAACCTTCATCACATGTTGATCACTGAGCTGATTTCTTCGTGTTCATCATGTTTGTTTTTTTTAACTTGCAGCTGTTTCTGATTTATATTATAAATATAAAACCTTCTGTGCAGCTCTTCTTCCTCATCTTCCTCTTCCTCTTCCTCCTGTTCTTCCTCTTCCTCAGTGTTTCTTCTCTCCATCCAGCAGACGGTCAAACATCTCTGATTTTTCTGTTTTATCTAGTTTTTAGTTTTTATCGTTCTTTCTTTTTCTTTAAAAAAAAAAACTTTTTATTGAGTTTAAACACGCAGATCGACCTACAGGCCCCCCCCCCCCCCCCCCCCACAGACAGCCGTACAGACCCAACAGAGAAAAAACAAAAATACAATAAAATAGATTAGAAAACAATATATTAACAATACATGATTCAAATTAAATAACGTTAATAAAGCAAAAATAAAACAGATTTTAAAGGAACCATCAGATGAATATGATGACTAATCACATACGGTAAAAACAAAACATTAAACAATCTTCTTCTTTATTGTTGTTTTCTTTCTTTCTTTATATCTTTATTTAACTTTTCAGTCATTCGTATTTTAGTTTCAATGAATAAATAAAAAACTTGAATAAAAGTTATTAAAACTTTTCTATTCTTCTCTAAATGAATGAACTCAGCTTCAGTAACACTGATGTTGTTGCTCTGATTAAATAAGTGTCTCCCCCCCTCCCCCACTCTCCCCCCCCCCCCCCCGGCCGGCTGCCAGCAGCAGAAATGAGGCGTGCAGCTCTGTGAGCGCGGCGCTGCTCTAACGCTGTGAATGATTAACGCTGAATATCAGACTGTAGAAACACTCAGTTTATCAGATGCAGGTACGAGCTGAACTCAAATACTCTGCGTTTATTCACCCGCTCAGCTGCTCCGTTTGTGTTGGAGCAGAACCAGAACCTCCAGGCTGTTTACTCAGCCCGCCTCCAACCACGGGACAGAATCTGTGGAACAAATCTGACCAATAACACCGAGAAAAAAAGAAAGAGAAAGATCTGCATGGAGGCGTCGCCGTGGAGACAGCGCAGGTCACACGTGCTAATGATGCGTTCACTGACGGCTCGTTGTTTCCTGTTCAGCCTCCAACAACAAACAGCTGGAGGTTCGGTTCGGGTTGGAGGCACGACGTTCGCCATGGTTACGATATTAATGAAGTAAAGATGGAAGTTGTGTTTAATGCTCGAAAGTTTGGGTTGATACACACACACACACACACATACACACACACACACACATACACACACATATACACACACACACACACACACACATACACACACACACATACATACACACACACACACACATACACACATACACACACATACACACATACACACACACACACACATACACACACACACACACATACACACACACACACACACAGACACATACACACACACACATACACACATACACACACATACACATATACACACATACACACACACACACACATACACACACATATACACACAGATACAAACATATACACACATACACACACACACACACACTACACACACACTCACACACACTCATACACACACACATAGACACACACACACACATAGACACACACACACACGCACACACATACACACACACACACACACACACACAAACACACACACACATAGACACACAAGCACATACACTACTAATGCATACACACACACACACACACACAGACACACACACACACACGCTTGTTTTTCTCCCTTGACGGGTCCGCCCATTTGTGGGTTACATCGCTGTTAAGAGATAAAGAGACAAGTTCCTTATAATATATATCACACACACACACACACACACACACACACACACACACACACACACACACACACACACACACACACACACACACACACACTCCTCCACCTTCCTACATGACTCATTTTACAGACTGACTCTTTTTCACTATTAAATATTTGTGTTTATTGACTCAGTTTGAAGCTGGAACATAGATAAAAGTTAGATGCATATTTGTTATGAGTCTCTTTTTATAATTGTATGTTTTAATGTTTCAAATTCTTGCTGTTAAATCATCTGATATTTAGTGTTTATGTGAAGAACACTGAGTAGTAATGAAATCTATAAATAAAGCAGTTCCTGTTAAATGGCGAAACATCAAAATTCCTCACATCGCCACGAAGCAGCCAAACCAGTAATCAGAAACATTTTGATAACTTTTCATCTCCAATGTCTGAAGATGTTTCTGAGTGAATTTGAAGTCGGTCAGATTAAATCTCTAGGAGGAGGAGTTCAAATATGAGGTGTGGAAAATGCCAAAATCGCACATATTTTTCTAAATGGACGACTTCCTGTTGGAGTAAGGATATGGGTCCAAGAGACTTTTTTGTGCGTCTTTAGATGATACATATGTGTGCCGAATTTCGTTTGTCTATGTCAATCTGGAGGGAGGGGCTCAATTTCCTTAATCTTCTACGGGGTGCAGTACCCCCATTTGTCTGAAGATGTTTCTGAATGAATTTGAAGTTGGTTGATCAGAATCTCTAGGAGGAGTTCGTTCAAATACGATGCGTGGAAATCGCAAAAATCGCACATATTTTTCAAAATGGCCGAATTCCTGTTGGAGTGAGGGTATGGGTCCAAGAGACTTTTGAGTGCGTCCTTACATGATACATATGTGTACCAAATTTAGTATGTCTATGTCAATCTGAGTTGAGGGTCTCAATTTTTTAATTTTCTAGGGGGCGCTATTGAGCCATTTTGACTTCTGAGGATATGGGTCTAAGAGACTTTTTTGTGCGTCTTTAGATGATACGTATGTGTGCCGAATTTCGTTTGTCTACGTCAATCTGGAGGGAGGGGCTCAATTCCCTTAATCTTCTACGGGGTGCAGTACCCCCATTTGGCCAGCAGTTCCTGTTAAATGCGAAAAGGCAAAATTCCTCACATCGCTACGAAGCAGCCGAATCCCTAATAAGAAAGGTTTTGATAACTTTTCATCTCCAATGTCTCAAGATGTTTCTGAGTGAATTTGAAGTCGGTCAGATTAAATCTCTAGGAGGAGGAGTTCAAATACGATGCGTGGAAATCGCCAAAATCGCACATATTTTTCAAAATGGCCGACTTCCTGTTGGAGTGAGGGTATGGGTCCAAGAGACTTTTTTCTGCGTCTTGACACGATACATATGTGTACTGAATTTCGTTTGTCTACGTCAATCTGGAGGGAGGGGCTCAAATGTTTTATTTTCTAGGGGGCGCTATTGAGCCTTTTTGCCTTCTGAGAATATGGGTCCAATAGACTTTTTATTGCGTCTTGACACGATACATAATTGTGCCACATTTCGTTTGTCTAGGTCAATCTGGAGGGAGGGGCTCAATTTCCTTAATCTTTTCCGGTGCAGTACCCCCATTTGGCCAGCAGTTGCAGCACCGTACAGACAATGAATGAATAAATAAATAAAACAATACAAAAGCCTTTTCTAAAGAGACAAACATCATCCTAAAAGACAGTTTAAAAGAAAATAAAGTAGTATTTGTTTTGGCTACAGTTTGCATGCTGCCAATCAAAGCTGCTTTATGAACATAACTTAATAACTTAATGAGTCGTTATTCTCCCATCATCTCATGTATGAGTCTATAAATCATTCATCGCTCATGTTTGTGAGGTTTATGATGATTGATTGAATATCTCAGGTTCATGTGATGACATCATGCTGCAGCTGCTGTAATGAGTCTGATGCAACCAGCAGAGAAACAGCTGATCGGGTCCTCGTAAGGTCAGGTCTAACAGTGAATGTCTGCATGTTTCTGTTATTATTATTATTATTATTATTATTATTATTATTATTATTAATATTATTATTATTATCAGCTTTTATTTTATTACACTCAAATACTTTTTATCAGTTTTCAGTTTAAACTCAAATATCGGCTTCTATAACCTTTGTGTCGTCCTCCTGGGTCAAATTGACCCCGTCTGTTTTGACTGGTCCTTCCTTCCTTCCTTCCATCCTTCCTTCCTTCCTTCCTTCCTTCCTTCCTTCCATCCTTCCTCCTTCTCTATTTCTTTCCTCCCCCCTACCTTCATCCCTTCCTTCTTTCCTCTGTCCTTCTTTCCTTCCTTTCTCCTTTCTTCTTTCCCCTTTTCTTCCGTCCTCCCTTCCTTCTTTCCTCCCTCCTATCCTTCCCTCTTCCGTCCTTCCTTCCTTCCTCCTTTCCATCTTTCCTTCCTTCCATCATTCCATCTTTCCTTCCTTCTTCCTCCCTTCCTTCCTTGACTTGAGGACAACAGGAGGGTTTATAACGAAGATAATATTTAATACTGTGGAGAGAAGTTAACTACGACTCCCAGGATGCATTTAGGCAAAAGAAAAAAAAGAAATCCAATCACAGAGCTCATAATTCACGTCTCAATTGGAGTTTTCCACTATACAGTTCTAGCTCGACTCGGTTTGGTACCAGGAACCTTTCCCAGTACTATAGTTCCTCCTCAACGTGAGCGGGGTCGTCATAGCAACGCTGCGACTTCAGCCCACAGACTTTACATTGTGATGATGTCACAGAGTTTTATATGTATTTTCTTGGCTTGAGGAAAGTTTAACTAATATAAAACCTTCATGGATCCAAACTTCATAACATAAAGAGTCGTAATTGATCCTGTTATTAGTTCTACAGGCGTCTCTTTTATAACAGAGGTCTATGGGGGGAAATGAGCTGTAATACCGCGAGTCACCACTAGGATAAACCTGCTGTGCTCAGCTGTTATAATCCATCCATGGAGCAGCAGCAGTGGAGAAGAGATGGATTCCTGCGTCTCTGAGCTCCTCATGTTTGTCTTTGTTCGGCCATAAATGAGGAATGTGGCGTTTTATTGTGGAGGAGCTGCAGATGTGGAGCGGCGGCTGTTTACACGCACGCAGGCCGGCGGCGGACGCGAGGCTGCCGTAAACAGGAAGACGAACTCAAGTGTTTTCGGGGTCGTCGCTCTTATTGAGAAGATTTCACTGTTTAAAGATTCAACAGAACAAGACTCACAGTTTAGTTTCAGAGATTTATGTTCCCGCTGTCATAAAGAGTTCATCCTCATCAGGAGGTGACATCATCGTCTGGTTTTATATTTCTGATGCAGTGAAGAAGAAAACATCAGGTGTGCATGACCTTTGACCTTTTACATGCTGCTCAGGGTCCAACTTTACCCGTTTCAAAGCTGTAAAAACATCATAAACACATTTCTGTTACTGGACTTTTCCTAATGTGCCCCCCGAATATACAAACAAATGCATTATTATAAAAAGTAGTTTACCGTAATGAACGTAATATGAGTAGTTTACCGTAATGAATGTAATATTAGTAGTTTACCGTAATGAATGTAATATTAGTAGTTTACCGTAATGAATGTAATATTAGCAGTTTACCGTAATGGCTGTAATATCAGTAGTTTACCGTAATGAATGTAATATTAGCAGTTTACGTAATGAATGTAATATTAGCAGTTTACCGTAATGACTGTAATATTAGCAAATTACCGTAATGACTGTAATATCAGTAGTTTACCGTAATGAATGTAATATTAGTAGTTTACCGTAATGACTGTAATATTAGTAGTTTATCGTAATGAATGTAATATTAGCAGTTTACCGTAATGAATGTAATACTAGTAGTTTACCGTAATGACTGTAATATTAGCAGTTTACCGTAATGAATGTAATATCAGTAGTTTACCGTAATGATTGTAATATTAGTAGTTTACCGTAATGAATGTAATATTAGTAGTTTACCGTAATGACTGTAATATTAGTAGTTTACCGTAATGACTGTAATATTAGTAGTTTACCATAATGAATGTAATATTAGCAGTTTACCTTAATGAATGTAATATTAGCAGTTTACCGTAATGAATGTAATATTAGCACTTTACCGTAATGAATGTAATATTAGCAGTTTACGTAATGAATGTAATATTAGTAGTTTACCGTAATGACTGTAATATTAGTAGTTTACCATAATGAATGTAATATTAGTAGTTTACCGTAATGAATGTAATATTAGCAGTTTACCGTAATGAATGTAATATTAGCACTTTACCGTAATGAATGTAATATTAGCAGTTTACGTAATGAATGTAATATTAGTAGTTTACCGTAATGACTGTAATATTAGTAGTTTACCATAATGAATGTAATATAAGTAGTTTACCGTAATGAATGTAATATTAGTAGTTTACCGTAATGACTGTAATATTAGTAGTTTACCATAATGAATGTAATATTAGTAGTTTACCATAATGAATGTAATATTAGCAGTTTACCGTAATGAATGTAATATTAGTAGTTTACCGTAATGACTGTAATATTAGTAGTTTACCGTAATGACTGTAATATTAGTAGTTTACCATAATGAATGTAATATTAGTAGTTTACCGTAATGAATGTAATATTAGCAGTTTACCGTAATGAATGTAATATTAGCACTTTACCGTAATGAATGTAATATTAGCAGTTTACGTAATGAATGTAATATTAGTAGTTTACCGTAATGACTGTAATATTAGTAGTTTACCATAATGAATGTAATATAAGTAGTTTACCGTAATGAATGTAATATTAGTAGTTTACCGTAATGACTGTAATATTAGTAGTTTACCATAATGAATGTAATATTAGCAGTTTACCGTAATGAATGTAATATTAGCAGTTTACCGTAATGAATGTAATATTAGCAGTTTACCGTAATGACTGTAATATTAGCAGTTTACCTTAATGAATGTAATATCAGCAGTTTACCGTAATGAATGTAATATTAGCAAATTACCGTAATGACTGTAATATTAGCAGATTACCGTAATGACTGTAATATCAGCAGTTTACCGTAATGATTGTAATATTAGTAATGACTGTAATATTAGCAGTTTACATAATGAATGTAATATTAGTAGTTTACCTTAATGAATGTAATATTAGCAGTTTACCGTAATGACTGTAATATTAGCAGATTACCGTAATGACTGTAATATTAGCAGATTACCGTAATGACTGTAATATTAGCAGATTACCGTAATGACTGTAATATTAGCTAGTAACTTCTTCTACTAGAACCTTTAATTCCATCAGATCACATTTCTGCTCGTCCAAACTCTCCATTAAGACACAAAACCCTCATTTAAATGCTGCTCCTGTTGTTATTAGTGCACAAAACACACACTAACCACACTGTTTACTACCATTTATTTAGGTTCTTAGTAAATCAGGCCCTATGAGAAACAGGCAACAGGTTGAGTGTGTAACTATGGAGACCACAGCGGTCGAGGACGTTGTAACTGCTGAAGCTGATTCTGTCCTAAAAACCACAGCTGAGGGATTTATTATAAGCTCATCTCTGACTCGTCCACACAAATCCACGCTGAGGTCCAGATGCAGTTTTAATAATATTTATTTTATGAAAAAACAAAAAATGCTCAAAAGTAGCAGTTGCACAAAATTTATTAAACAATATCTGATGTGATGATACCCCGAATATACACAAAAATGCATCATTTTTTTATTTTTGTGCAGCTTGTGCACATTTTTGACCTGTGTTTATTTTTTAAAAATTCAAATATCAGCATGAAAACATGTTTTATTCTATAAAATATTCTCCTGGATCATAAAATAGTGATTGTTAATGTGTTTCTCCCATAAATAAACACTTACAGCTTCATTAAGGATTAATTAAACATGTATTAATGACTGAAGGGGGGTTTATGAATGTGAATTAGACTATGAGCAGGATGTAAAGGGTTAAATGCACCTGAGCTCTGACTCGTTACTGCAGTCAACAGGTTTTATTAATAACTACAGGCTACATGCTTTCCCACAATGCCTTGCAGCAAGGTTTTTCTATTGGTGAACGCCGACCGTCCGGAGAATCAAACGCCTGTCAGACGATCTCCTCCAATCATCTCCCAGAGCCATCAGAGCTGTAATGAACCGTCGTAAATCAGCAGTAGAAAGAAGAAGAAAAAACAACAAGCTGCGGCTGTCAGACGGAGACGAAAGGTGTGACGACGAATCTGCTGAGTCGTCTCAAAACGCGCTGGGACGAGAGCAGCGAGTCGTTGGCATTGAGAGTGAACGAGTTGTTGTGTAGCTGACGGCGCTTCGACATCAATCTCCTGCTGACGGGCTCGTAAAATAAAGCTTCTCAGGGACACGAGACAAAAAGTTTCCCTCCGAGCCGCCTGAACGCTCCTCATAGTTTCACTCAGAGCCAATAAATGCCAACGACTGAGGGAGCGGGAGAATAAACAGGCGGATCCCCCCCCCTCCCCCCCTCTCTGGCCTCGCAGCATAAATTGCAAATAATTGTGGTATCAGAGGATTCAACCAGCTCCACTACAGAGGATAAAAAAACTGGCTCTGAATCTGAGTCTGTGATGTGTCTCCTCTTGTTCATTTCTTTCTGTGTGTTAAACAACTGAGATCAAACATTCCACCTTAAATCTGCTGTTTTACACTCTAAACTCTGTCATTACGCTACTGCTCCTCCTCACAGTAACATCACTGAGTCGGTTCACATTTGCTTCTTTTTTTTGTTGCTTTTTTTTGTTACTGTTGCTCCAAACTTTTCCACATCACATCAGCTCAGGAACAAAAAACAAGTTTATTTATGTGCAAATTGAAAAGACAAATAAAAAACAGGTGGATGGAAGAACGCCTCGTAACGGTCGAGAAGAAGGAAGTGATTACGCAACACGGTCTTCAACAACACTTCATCATCATCCAGAGCTGGGCATCGAGGAGCTGCTGACACTTTAATATGCTTCATATATTAATACTCAGTAAAGTACCAACACATCAAAGCAAAATACTCCTAAGTAAAAGTACTGCAGTATTGAGTGATGTAGTATGCAGTATTACAAGTACCTTAAACTGTACTACAGTAAAGTACAAGTACCTCAAACTGCACTACAGTAAAGTATAAGTACCTCAAACTGTACTACAGTAAAGTACTAGTACCTCTAACTGTACTACAGTAAAGTACTAGTACCTCAAACTGTACTACAGTAAAGTACAAGTACCTCTAACTGTACTACAGTAAAGTACTAGTACCTCTAACTGTACTACAGTAAAGTACTAGTACCTCTAACTGCACTGCAGTAAAGTACAAGTACCTCAAACTGTACTACAGTAAAGTACAAGTACCTCAAACTGTACTACAGTAAAGTACTAGTACCTCAAACTGTACTACAGTAAAGTACAAGTACCTCAAACTGTACTACAGTAAAGTACAAGTACCTCTAACAGTACTACAGTAAAGTACAAGTACCTCAAACTGTACTACAGTAAAGTACTAGTACCTCAAACTGTACTGCAGTAAAGTACAAGTACCTCTAATTGTACTACAGTAAAGTACGAGTACCTCTAACAGTACTACAGTAAAGTACTAGTACCTCTAACAGTACTACTAAAGTTCTAGTACCTCTAACAGTACTGCAGCAGCTCGTGTTCTCTGGTTACGAGCGTCTGATTGGCTCAAAGCTTTTTGACCATAAACTAAACAGACTTCTCTCAGTTTGGATCGTTTCTGTAACTGTTTGGTTTTTCTCATCAGTTTAAATCGCTGCTGCATCATTTGTCTGTTTTTGGGTATTTTACAGTCAGTGAGAGCTGCTGGACCTGAAGCCTGAAACTCAGTGTTGTTGTCTTCCTTTACCAGAGATTCTTTATCTTATCCTTCCTGGTTTCAGTAAAGTACTGCAGTATTATAGTGATGTAGTATGCAGTATTACAGTAAAGTACTGCAGTATTATAGTGATGTAGTATGCAGTATTACAGTAAAAGTACTGCAGTATTATGAGCGATGTAGTATGTAGTATTACAGTAAAAGTACTGCAGTATTATGAGTGATGTAGTATGCAGTATTACAGTAAAAGTACTGCAGTATTATAGTGATGTAGTATGCAGTATTACAGTAAAGTACTGCAGTATTATAGTGATGTAGTATGCAGTATTACAGTAAAGTACTGCAGTATTATAGTGATGTAGTATGCAGTATTACAGTAAAAGTACTGCAGTATTATAGCGATGTAGTATGCAGTATTACAGTAAAAGTACTGCAGTATTATAGTGATGTAGTATGCAGTATTACAGTAAAAGTACTGCAGTATTATAGTGATGTAGTATGCAGTATTACAGTAAAAGTACTGCAGTATTATAGTGATGTAGTATGCAGTATTACAGTAAAAGTACTGCAGTATTATAGTGATGTAGTATGCAGTATTACAGTAAAAGTACTGCAGTATTATAGTGATGTAGTATGCAGTATTACAGTAAAAGTACTGCAGTATTATCAGTGATGTAGTATGCAGTATTACAGTAAAAGTACTGCAGTATTATAGTGATGTAGTATGCAGTATTACAGTAAAAGTACTGCAGTATTATAGTGATGTAGTATGCAGTATTACAGTAAAAGTACTGCAGTATTATAGTGATGTAGTATGCAGTATTACAGTAAAAGTACTGCAGTATTACAGTAAAAGTACTGCAGTATTATAGTGATGTAGTATGCAGTATTACAGTAAAAGTACTGCAGTATTACAGTAAAAGTACTGCAGTATTATAGTGATGTAGTATGCATGTTGTCTTTCTTCACCAGAGATTCTTTATCTTATCCTTCCTGTTTTCTTCAACTTTTGACCTCTCGGGTCAAAATGTAACCGGCCTGCTTTGACTGTTAACCCAGAATAAAGATATAAATCATCACTCAGCTCTGCGTCAGACCGTCTGAACCAACTTATTATCTCAGGTTTTACACTGATGGTCAATAAGCCTTAAATTAAACTGGCTCATTTTTAATGGCAGCACATTAAAATTAACCAGAGGACAGAACAGGTGTGATTATGGGCAGGAGGGTTAAATTGACCCCGTCTGTTTTGACTGTTCCTTCTTTCCTCCCTTCCTCCTTTCCTTCCTTCCATCTGTCCTCCCTTCCTCCCTCCCTCCTTCTTCCCTTCCCTCCTTCCTTCCTTCCCTTCCTCTTTTCCTTTCTCCCTCCCTCCTTCCTTGTTTCCTCCCTCCCTCCTACATTTCTTCCTTCTTCCTCCTTCCTCCCTTCCTTCCTCCTTTCCTTCCTTCTTCCTCCCTTCCTTCCTCCCTTCCTTCCTTCCTTCCTTCCTTCCTCCTTTCCTTCAGTCTTCCTAACCCTAACCCAGTAAGCAGACTAACAGAAGCAGAGTGTGCAACAAGCTCTCAGACACCAACTAATGTCTCTATTAGACAGGACAGGAGGAAAGGAGGAAAGAAGGAAGGAAGGAAGGAAGGAAGGAAGGAAGGAAGGAAAGGAGTAAGGAGGGATGGAGGAAAACAGGAAGGGAGGAAGGAGAGAAGGAAGGAAGGAGGAAGGAAGGAAGGAAGGAAAGGAGTAAGGAGGGAGGCAGGAAAAGAGGAAGGGAAGAAGGATGGAAGGAGGAAGGAGCAAATAAAGAGGGAAGGAAGGGGAGAACTAAGGAAAAATTAAAGAAAGAGGAAGAAAGGAAAGAAGGAACAGTCAAAAGAGACGGGGTCAATTTGACCCGGGAGGACGAGAGGAAGGTTAAGGAGTTTAATTTAAATGCATTAACCCTCCTGTCGTCCTCCCGGGTCAAATTGACCTTACTTCCTTCCTCTTTTCTTCCATCCCTCCTTCCTCCTTACTCATTTCCTTCCTTCCTTCCTTCCTTACTCCCTCCCTCCTTCCTCCTTTCCTTCCTCCTGTCCTTCCTTGACCCGGGAGGACAACAGGAGGGTTAACTGTGAGTATAGGGTATGGACTCTGTATAGAGGAAGGTCAATTTGACCCGGGAGGACGACAGGAGGGTTAAGGAGTTTAATTTAAATTCAAATTGACCCCGTCTCTTTTGACTGTTCCTTCTTTCCTCCCTTTTCCTTTAATTTTTCCTTCGATCTTCCCCTCCTTCCCTCTTTCTTTGCTCCCTCCTCCTTCCATACTCCTTTCCTTCCTTCCTTCCTCCCTCCCTCCTTCCCTCCCTCCCTTCCTTACTCCCTCCCTCCTTACTCATTTCCTTCCTTACTCCCTCCCTACTTCCTCCTTTCCTTCCTCCTGTCCTTCCTTGACCTGAGGACAACAGGAGGGTTAACTGTGAGTATAGGGTATGGACTCTGCTGTGTGGACGCTGGGTGAAAGTCTCAGAGTTCATGATGGAGGACAAACAGGCTCAGTGAGTAAAGTGCTGCTCGGTCCGAGTCAATGAAAAGAGAGTCGGTTAATCTTTAAGCTGAGTCCAAATAGAAGAAGTGGGCAGTTAAATAGAGCAGATAGAGGGCAGTTAAATAGAGCAGATAGAGGGCAGTTAAATAGAGCAGATAGAGCGATACGGCCGCTGACACGCTCTGAACATGTCAAAGGAATAAAAAGCACTTTGAGACGCAAACACACAGAATCTGAGAATCAACGTTTCCTCCGAACTAGTCCTGGCTGTCCTGCCCCTCCCCCACTTATAATATCTACCCCCCCTTACAGTATCTACCCCCCCCTTACAGTATCTGCCCCCTCCCCTCCCCCCCTTACAGTATCTACCCCCCACACACAATATCTACCTCCTCCCTACCCCCCCTACAGTATCTATCCCCCCCACACAGTATATACCCCCCCGCACAGTATCTACCCCCCCACACGGTATCTGCCCCCCCTGACAATATCTACCCCACTTACAATAACTGCCCCAACCCTACAATATTTACCCACCCTGCACAGTAACTGCCCCCCTTAAAATATCTGCCTCCTCCCCTGCACAGTATCTGCCCCCCACACACAGTATCTGCCCCCCCCAGCACAATAACTACCACCTCCCTCCCCCCCTGCACAGTAACTACCCCCTCACAGTAACTGCCCCCCCCCCCCCCCCTGCAGGATTCAGGAGTCTCTGGGTCGTTGTTGAGCTGCAGGATAACAATCTGTGAACTTTAGAGAAGAATTTACACTGAAGGTAATTTAACCAAACAGCCGGCTGTGATTATTATGGGATGCAGTCAGATCTGTGATTATTATGGGATGCAGTCTGATCTGTGATTATTATGGGATGCAGTCTGATCTGTGATTATTATGGGATGCAGTCTGATCTGTGATTATTATGGGATGCAGTCTGATCGCCTCATCAACACCCCCGTCATGTCTGAACTGACTTTAAACTGGACGTCGTTCAACACTTCTCACTAAATTTACTCATAAACATGAAAACTGCTGCAGAACATTTTCCATTTAGCTCAGTTTGGTCACGTTTACATTTTATTAGAGACTCAAAACTGAAGTTAGGTTGAAAACTGCAACATGTTCAACATTGTTCTGCAAGGAAAAGGCTTCACTTCACTCTCAGTGTCTTAGAAGAGATTTTAAAGTCCGTGTAAAGTAAGAATAAATATGTGTTCTGAGTTTAACATACCACAGTAAAGTGTGTTGTTAACCACCCTGCCAAATGTGAATGATTAAAAAAATCGCCTAATATATGAAATTAGGCTTCAAAGTTGTATTAAAGTCTGCCTCTTTCTCTTCTCCCAAACGCTGTGGGCGTGGCCACCGAGTCCGCTGAAGCCCCGCCCCCTACCGAGTGTCACCTGTCAATCAAAGTCACCACCTCTACCAGAAACATGGACGCTAGGTCTGAGAGCTGCTAACTCAGCGGCTAACCTTTGTGTCGTCCTCCCGGGTCAAATTGACCCCGTCTGATTTGACTGTTCCTTCCTTCCTTCTTTCCTCCTTCTTTCCTTCCTTCCTCCCTTCTTTCCTTTCTTCTTCCTCCCTTCCTTCCTCCTTTCCTTCCTTCTTCCTCCCTTCCATCCTTCCGTCCTCCCTCATTTCCTTCCTTCTTCCTCCCTTCAATCCTTCCTTCCTCCTTTTCCTTCCTCCCTTCCTTCTTTCCTTTCCTTCCTCCCTTCCTTCTTTCCTTTCGACAACAGGAGGGTTAAACTCGTAGAACCGTTTGCAATGATGTCAAACAAGTTTAAATAAATATAAAACTATTTTACACTTATATGAACTATTTTAGGATTTATCCATTATTTATATTTTATTACTATTTACTATTTGAATTGTTGATCCATTCATTTAACATCTATTTGATAACTACTTTAACAGTTTTGGTGTCATATTTCGTCTTTCACAGCTAACTGCTTTTCACACAGTCTCAATATTTGTAGTTTTTATAAATCCGATCAAAGTTATTCTTTAATCTGAATGTATACTCGCTGTGTTTGGATTGTATTACTGGGTTTTTCTCTCTGGAGAAGCCGAAGACGTGGATCAGCTGACAGCATAATAAAGTGACAGTAAATTTACTAACAGTGGATTTAATGTGAATTTACTCTTTAATAAAAGCTCCGACTGCTTCGTCCAAACCTCAACGTTCAGCCGCTGCCAACCGCGTCCTAAATATGACGACGATTTGTCAGCGGTGAAAATGAAACTGGGCTCAGTCGACCGTGTGAGAGGATTATTAACACTGAAGCTCAGCCAACAGGCCCTGGACTCGCAGAGCAGCCAGCCGAGGATTTCTGGATATAAAATGGAAATAAAACATGAAAAAAAGGGAGAGAAAGAAGTTCCAGCCTCTAACAGGCTAATGTCTTCCATCCGCAGGAAGACTCCGCGGCCAACATCAGACATTCAAACCCTCTCACTCGTCCAAGAGCGAAATGAAAGACCTGTGTGTCTTTACACACACGGAGAGACTTCCAGCCAAAACCACAACATGTTGAAACAGTGTCAGAGGATTATCAGCTCGACTACCACGAAGGCAGAGCGGCGAGCGACCAGAAACCAACAGATAACAGATAAAAACACTGCAAACCTAAACACTGAGACTGATGATGATGTTAAAGTCACACATGACATGGAGAAAATATCAGATAAAACATCAGTTCTGCTTCCCTTCTTTCAGTGACTCAGAGAAAAAAGAGAGAATAAAAGGGAAGAAGAACCAATGAGGTGGGAAGAAAGGAGAGAAGAATGGAAGAACAAAAGGAAAAAAAGACAGCAAGAGGAGAAAGAAGAGAGGGAAAGTAGGAAAATAAGTAAATAAAGTGAAGAAGAAGAAGAGATAGAAAGATTGTATTTTGGAGGTTTTGAATTGATGATATTAAATATAACAATAAAGTCTTCAGTGGTGGAAGATATCAGGATCCTTTACTGAAGTATAAAAATACAGTCCTGCATTAAAAGTTACTTAAGAACAATCAGCTAAATCTACTTAAAGTACTCATTATACAGAACGGCTCCTTTTAGAGTACGATCGTTTGTTTTTACAGGACAAGGCCGATGAATAAGAAAATACATTATCAGCTAAAGAAGACGTATTCTTTACATTTCTTTACATGATTTCCAGTTAAAAACTCCTTATTTATCTTCTACTGGTCCTTTATGCAGCCGCTTAGTTCAGCCTCTGTCTATTAACAGGCCGTTTTTGCTCCTGTCTCTTTAAGGCCCCCCCCACCCCTCCTCCTGATGAGCCCACTCTGCTCTGATTGGTCGGCTTCAGGAAGCTTCTACATAAACTAACTATAGTAGCAGGATTTCACTTATTTTTCTCCTTCTTTATTCCAAATGTTCAACTTCTCAAATCACATCCGTACATGTTGGAGCTGAATCACATCTGAGATATGAGAGTGGAGACACCTTATCAACCGCCTTAGCAACCGCCTTAGCAACCGCTTTAGGAAACACCTTAGCAACCACCTTAGAGACCACCTTAGCGACCAAATCTGCTAAAACTACGTCCTCAATAAACAACATAACTGATTTAAAACACACAGACTTGGAGTTTTTAAAGGCAGATTTTTTTCTGTTTTAATGGAGCTAGGCTAACAGTTTCCCTCTGTTTCCAGTCTTTGTGCTAAGCTAAGCTAAACACATCCTGGACATATCTTTGTTTGGGAAACTCAAAGATTAATCTGATCTCTCCATCTGAACATGTGAAACTGCAGAATACTGAAAACTAGAATACTAGATGATTTGTTGAAATGTTGAACAGTTTTAACATTAAAGCGTTAAAGAATAAATCACAGACTGAATATTTCCACATTTGAATATGACCCTCTTCAGGTCGAGCTCGTTCCACCTCGTTAACATTCCTGTAGCTGATATTATAATGTTGTGATGATGCATTCACATCTTGAATGTTTACAGGCACATATTTCATGTAGAATCAGTCGTATTTCAGTCAGTCAGCAACACCGTGAGCAACATCTGGAAATCATCATCAGTCTCCAGGCAGACTCTCTGCCAGCTGCCGCTTTCTATCAACCTGCTTCCTCTTTATGTTCTGCTTTTCCTTCTACTCTTAAACTTAACTCTAGTTCTTAAAACAAAATAGTTTTCTACATTTGTTGACTGAAATAAAACACTACAAACAAATCTGCATCTTAACTGGCCGCTCAGTCTGGTGTGGAGTCTGTTTCACTTTGTTTCAAACTTCATTATTCAACTTCTTTCAAGAAATGACTGTTTGTGTTTATTTGGGATGTTGGTCCTTCTGTTTTCTGATTGGTTAAAGATTTTAGCAGCAGTCCGTCAAATATGATCCTCAGACACTGAGAAGGTTTTCTTCTCCGAGTAGTTCAGTCTGAAAGTTTAAATTTTTATTTCACTAGATTTGAAAACAGTCACAATTTTCTGCCTGAGACAGTTGTGTATGATTGATAGTAGTAATGAGGACATGAAATGTTTGATTGATAGTGATTATGAGGACACTAAATGTTTGATTGATAGTGATTATGAGGACACGAAATGTATGATTGATGGTCTTTATGGGGACAAGAAAAGTTTGATTGCTGGTCTTTATGGGGACAAGAAATGTTTGATTGCTGGTCTTTATGAGGACACGAAATGTTTGGTAGTTATGAGGAACCGAAGTGTTTGGTAGTTATGAGGAACCGAAATGTTTGGTAGTTATGAGGACACGAAATGTTTGATTGATGGTCTTTATGGGGACACAAAATGTATGATTGATGGTCTTTATGAGGACATGAAATGTTTGATTGATAGTGATTATGAGGACACGAAATGTATGATTGGTAGTGATTATGTGGACACGAAATGTTTGGTAGTGATTATGAGGACACGAAATGTATGATTGGTAGTGATTATGAGGACACGAAATGTTTGGTAGTTATGAGGACACGAAATGTTTGATTGATAGTGATAATGAGGACACAAAATGTTTGATTGGTAGTGATTATGAGGACACGAAATGTTTGATTGATAGTGATTATGATGACACGAAATGTTTGATTGGTAGTGATTATGAGGACACGAAATGTTTGATTGATAGTGATTATGAGGACACGAAATGTTTGATTGATGGTCCTTATGAGGACACGAAATGTATGATTGATAGTGATTATGAAGACACGGAATGCTTGGTAGTTATGAGGACACGAAATTTTGGTAGTTATGAGGACATGAAGTGTTTGATTGATAGTGATTATGAGGACACGAAATGTTTGATTGGTAGTGATTATGAGGACACGAAATGTTTGATTGGTAGTGATTATGAGGACACAAAATGTTTTGTAGTTATGAGGACACGAAATGTACGATTGATAGTGATTATAAGGACAGGAAATGTACGATCGATAGTGATTATGAGGACACGAAATGTACGATCGATAGTGATTATGAGGACACGAAATGTTTGATTGATAGTGATTATGAGGACACAAAATGTTTGATTGATAGTGATTATGAGGACACGAAATGTAGGATTGATAGTGATTATCAGGACACGAAATGTATGATCGATAGTGATTATGAGGACACGAAATGTTTGATTGATAGTGATTATGAGGACACAAAATGTTTGATTGATAGTGATTATCAGGACACGAAATGTATGATCGATAGTGATTATGAGGACACGAAATGTACGATTGATAGAGATTACGAGGACACGAAATGTACGATTGATAGAGATTACGAGGACACGAAATGTACGATTGATAGTGACTACGAGGACACGAAATGTTTGATTGATAGTCTTTATGAGGACACGAAATGTTTGATTGATAGTCTTTATGAGGACACGAAATGTTTGATTGATGGTGAATCAATCAAACGTACACGAAATGTATGATTGATAGTGATTATGAGGACACGAAAACGTATGAACGATAGTGTTTATGAAGACACGAAATGTTTGATTGATGGTGAATATGAGGACACGAAATGTATGATTGATAGTGATTATGAGGACACGAAATGTATGATTGATAGTCTTTATGAGGACACGAAATGTATGATCGATAGTCTTTATGAGGACACGAAATGTTTGATCGATAGTCTTTATGAGGACATGAAATGTATGATCGATAGTCTTTATGAGGACACGAAATGTTTGATTGATAGTCTTTATGAGGACACGAAATGTATGATCGATAGTCTTCATGGGGACACGAAATGTATGATCGGTAGTTATGAGGACACGAAATGTTTGATCGATTGTCTTTATGAAGACACGAAATGTTTGATTGGTAGTGATTATGAGGACACGAAATGTACGATCGATAGTGATTATGAGGACACGAAATGTACGATCGATAGTGATTATGAGGACACGAAATGTTTGATTGATGGTCTTTATGGGGACACGAAATGTTTGATTGGTAGTGATTATGAGGACACGAAATGTTTGATTGATAGTGATTATGAGGACACGAAATGTTTGATTGATAGTGATTATGAGGACACGAAATGTATGATTGATGGTCTTTATGAGGACACGAAATGTATGATTGATGGTCTTTATGAGGACACGAAATGTTTGATTGATGTTATGAGGACACGAAATGTTTGATTGATGGTCTTTATGAGGACACGAAATGTTTGATTGATGGTCTTTATGGGGACACGAAATGTTTGATTGATGGTCTTTATGGGGACACGAATTGTTTGATTGGTAGTGATTATTAGGACACGAAATGTTTGATTGACGTTTTGAGGACACAAAATGTTTGATTGATGGTCTTTATGAGGACACAAAATGTTTGATTGATGGTCTTTATGGGGACACGAAATGTTTGATTGACGGTCTTTATGGGGACACGAAATGTTTAATTGGTAGTGATTATGAGGACACGAAATGTTTGATCGCTAGTGATTATGAGGACACGAAATGTTTGATTGGTAGTCATTATGAGGACACGAAATGTTTGATCGGTAGTGATTATGAGGACACGAAATGTTTGATCGGTAGTCTTTATGAGGACACGAAATGTTTGATTGGTGGTGATTATGATGACACGAAATGTTTGATTGAAAGTGATTGTGAGGACACGAAATGTTTGATAGTGATTATGAGGACACGAAATGTTTGATTGGTAGTGATTATGATGACACGAAATGTTTGATTGATGGTCTTTATGGGGACACGAAATGTTTGATTGATGGTCTTTATGGGGACACGAAATGTTTGATTGATGGTCTTTATGGGGACATGAAATGTTTGATTGGTAGTGATTATGAGGACACAAAATGTTTGATCGGTAGTAATTATGAGGACACGAAATGTTTGATCAATAGTGATTATGAGGACACGAAATGTTTGATCAATAGTGATTATGAGGACACGAAATTTTTGATCGATAGTCTTTATGAGGACACAAAATGTTTGATTGGTAGTGATTATGAGGACACAAAATGTTTGATTGATAGTGATTATGAGGACACAAAATGTTTGATTGGTAGTCATTATGAGGACATGAAATGTATGATCGATGGTCTTTATGAGGACACGAAATGTTTGATTGATGTTATGAGGACACGAAATGTTTGATTGATGGTCTTTATGAGGACACGAAATGTTTGATTGATGGTCTTTATGGGGACACGAAATGTTTGATTGATGTTATGAGGACACGAAATGTTTGATTGATAGTGATTATAAGGACACGAAATGTTTGATTGATGGTCTTTATGAGGACACGAAATGTTTGATCGGTAGTGATTATGAAGACACGAAATGTATGACTGATAGTGATTATGAGGACACGAAATGTACGATCGATAGTGATTATGAGGACACGAAATGTACGATCGATAGTGATTATGAGGACACGAAATGTTTGATCGGTAGTGATTATGAGGACACGAAATGTTTGATCGGTAGTGATTATGAGGACACGAAATGTTTGATTGATAGTGATTATGAGGACACGAAATGTATGATCGATGGTCTTTATGAGGACACGAAGTGTTTGATTGATGTTATGAGGACACAAAATGTTTGATTGATGGTCTTTATGGGGACACGAAATGTTTGATTGGTAGTGATTATGAGGACACGAAATGTTTGATTGACGTTATGAGGACACGAAATGTTTGATTGATGGTCTTTATGAGGACACGAAATGTATGATTGATGGTCTTTATGAGGACACGAAATGTTTGATTGATGTTATGAGGACACGAAATGTTTGATTGATGGTCTTTATGAGGACACGAAATGTTTGATTGATGGTCTTTATGGGGACACGAAATGTTTGATTGATGGTCTTTATGGGGACACGAAATGTTTGATTGGTAGTGATTATGAGGACACGAAATGTTTGATCGATAGTGATTATGAGGACACGAAATGTTTGATCAATAGTGATTATGAGGACACGAAATGTTTGATTGGTAGTGATTGTGAGGACACGAAATGTTTGATCGATAGTGATTATGAGGACAAAATGTTTGATTGGTAATGATTATGATGACACGAAATGTATGATCGATAGTCTTCATGGGGACACGAAATGTATGATTGATAGTCTTCATGGGGACACGAAATGTATGATCAATAGTCTTCATGGGGACACGAAATGTATGATCGGTAGTTATGAGGACACGAAATGTATGTATGCGTTCAGTGTTTCAGTTTCATTACGTAAACTTCAGGTGACGTTAGCCTGTCAACATTTATATTTACTCTATTAGAAATGCAACTAACATTATTTTCATTATCAATTGATCTTTAGATTCTTTTCTGGATTAATCATTTAGTTGTTTGGTCCATAAAATGTCAGAAAATGTTTAAATGTCTCAAAGATATTCAGTTTACTATCCCAGAGACAAAAGGCTCCAGAAAATATTCACATTTAAGAAGCTGGATCAGAGGATTTGGTCTTTATTTAATGAGACCAAATGATTATGACTATTAAAATAGTTGCTGGTTAATTTAATAGCTCTATAAATCCCTGTGAGACGGACGAGGATAATAAATCCACAACAATGTAACTGAACACAAACAAATAAATGAATAAATAAACAATGTTGTTAGTGTTTGATTTAGTTTGATTTTAAGTGATTTATGTGTCTGAACTCAAACATTCAAACTTCAACACATTATCAGAAACGTTCAGTATTTTAACTCAACTGACAAACACAACAAGCTAACCCATCTACTGTTAGTTTAACACATTTAATGTTAGCTGCAAACCTTCGCCACTGACGATAAAGTTTTATTCGACAGTAAAACCTCAACATTTCACTCTCGTGTCTTTCTTGGATTTTTATTCCACATGTAACAGATGTTACTCAACAGATGCTGTTAGCTGCTCATTCTGAGTGAAAAGAGGAAGAATTAATCATCCTTCTATAACTTCTCTAACATGAGGTTGAATATACCTGCATTACATTAACTATACCTGCATTCTGCATTACATTAACTATACCTGCATTATATTAACTATACCTGCATTCTGCATTATATTACCTATACCTGCATTCTGCATTATATTACCTATACCTGCATTATATTAACTATACCTGCATTCTGCATTATATTACCTATACCTGCATTCTGCATTATATTAACTATACCTGCATTATATTAACTATACCTGCATTCTGCATTATATTACCTATACCTGCATTCTGCATTATATTACCTATACCTGCATTATATTAACTATACCTGCATTCTGCATTATATTACCTATACCTGCATTATATTAACTATACCTGCATTCTGCATTATATTACCTATACCTGCATTATATTAACTATACCTGCATTATATTTACTATAGGGGAGACTGGGGTAAGTTGAGCCAAAGGGTAAGTTGAGCCACCCCTTGTTGCTAGGAAACGGTAAAAAACATTGATCACGTGACCAAATATTTAGGAGGAAGGCATCATTTCATGGAGTCTGTGAAGGTAAGAACCACATGGGTAAAGTGGTTAGATCTTTATTTCCAAAAAAAACATTTTTCACTCTTGAAAGTGAATTTAGTCTATCATAAGTTTCATGATAATTGTGTTTAGACCAAAATAGATAATTTTAAATTTGTTTTATAAGAAGTGACTGTTATTTAGGGAGGGAGGAGGGGGGGGGGGAGTAGGGATACGGCTCAACTTACCCCATACACGGGGTAAGTTGAACCACAAGACCACTTTTTTTGGACGTGCTGTATTATAGAAAGTTATGTTTACACTCATTCTGATTGAAGGGTTGCACAACATCCTGAAATATATGCAGATATATTAGTTAGCAACAAAACTATGATTGCCTTGATGTAGTGATCCTAAATATGAAAAATGGCTCATCTTACCCCAGTCTCCCCTACCTGCATTATATTAACTATACCTGCATTATGTTAACTATACCTGCATTATATTAACTATACCTGCATTATGTTAACTATACCTGCATTATGTTAACTCTACCTGCATTATATTAACTATACATTATATTAACTCTACATTATATTAACTATACCTGCATTATATTAACTCTACCTGCATTATGTTAACTCTACCTGCATTGGGAGCCACAGTGTGCCAACCTTTAAATATTTAGATCTTTGGTCCAACACCTGTTTTTTTTAACACAACTTTTTAAGATGTAAAAAGGTAAAAACCGAGCGGTAGCAGCAGGATTTATTAGTTCTGTTGATTGTTTGAAAAGGTTCTGCAGTAGACGCACATCTGGAATAAAAACCAGCTGCTGGATCAAAACACTAAAATCTGTAAAAGGCAGAAAACAGTCAGCTCACTGTGGCTCCCAATGCAGGTAGAGTTTCATTTAATGGGATATTAAGAGTAACGTTTGGAGCCTCAGACTGAAACTATGATATAAAGTCACCCTGTTAAACACATCAAAGCCCAGATCAGCTGATCAGTCACATGAGGTGTTAATCCCACTCTGTGTTTACAGGTGTACGTATAAATATACCTAGAAGTATACTTATAAATATACTGGAACTATACTTATATAATCAGTGTTATATTATAAGTATAACTCATATATATACTCAGTAAACACAGAGTGGGACTAACTCATCATGTGACAGTCAGCTGATCTGGGCTTTATGTTATAGAGTCAGTCTGAAGGAGAGAAAGTGAGTGTTTGATCAATAAATAAATAAATAAACACAGTGAGCCTCTTTCTCCTGCATACCTCACCTCTTCATCATCATCATCATCATCATGGTGCATCAGCAGCCTTTGTGATTTGAGTTGATTAAAGTTTGATTATTGATGAATCCACACTGCTTTCTGGTCATTTTGAAATAAATCACATCTGTCAGATTAACAGTTAATTTAATATTAACATGAATCTCAACGTCTCGTTTTCTTCTTCTTGGAAAACTTCCAGCTCATATTTTAACTAATCTGTCATAATAAAGTGTTTAATGCTGTATATCGTAGTGTTTCATATTGGGACATATTGGAGTTTTAGAGACCTTTAAATCATCAGTGTGAAAATCAGATACATGAAGTACAAAGATAAGCCAATGCAATGTTGAATTACTGAATATTTAGCAGCTTATTTTATGGTAAATTAGATTCAGCAGGTATAGAAGTCATTTATCTGTAAACCTTTCATTTCATGCATTATATATTATTATCATGCATAAACAAGTTTAAAAGGTGTTATGAGCTTCATGCAGGACCTTAAAGAAGTTATTCTGTATCAAATATGATACAAAACTAAACTCATAGAAGCAAATTAATTTAATTAATATGTTTTAATTACTTGTCAGAAGGTCCAATAAACTCTAGTTTCAAAGAATTTTAATTTTCTGGCAATTATTTGATGGTTCAGACATTAAAGGGTAAAAAACCCTCATTGAAGCATCTCTAACAGACTCACTTAGTACTGACTGTTATATAGAGTTCATCTCATTGTTTAATGACTTTAACCCAACGTTACTGTTCTGGTTCTGGTTCTGTCTCAGCGCTCCGATAGAAAGCTGTAAATAAAGCCTCCGTACTTCAGACTGTAGACTAGCTGTGAACATCGTGGAGCATGTAGATATTTCCTCAGGAGTCGGTAGAGAGTAGAAACAGATAACAGAGATATTTATATATTTATATTCAGAGACTAAAGATCGTCTTAAAGCTTCAAACATAAAGACACGAACTCACAACAGAATCTGATAAAAACAAGTTCTTTTATTATAAGAAATCTCATATTTTGGTATTTAATTCATATATTTATTTATATATATATATATTTATATTTATATATATATGTTTATTTTACAATTGGGATGTTAACTTTGAAACAAATGTCAGAGTTTAAAACAAAAAATGGAAACAAAGAAAAACAAAGAAAAGTGCTTCCTTCTTCCTCGCTGACACAAATCATCGTCTTTAAAAAACAACAACAACCTCAAAACAGACGAAAAGGAGCAGATCAGCAAGAGGTCAAAGGTCATCGGAGAGGACCAGAAGGCACTCAGTGTGTGTGTGTGTGTGTGTGTGTGTGGATGATTCAACAGTGGAAAAGAGGAAGAGACGTGTTGCATAGAAACCCTTTTCACATTTTGTTTGTTTGTTTTTTTCTGAATCATTTCCAGATGAAATCCTCGTATGTTGTTTTCATGTTAACGTTGTAGATCAGTACCCATGTGTGTGAGCCACAAACACCAATGTGCTTCATATTTTTGACAACAAATAGTGCATACATATGTAAAAAGAGAGAGAGAGAGAGCTGCTTCACCTCCGCCGTCCTCTGAAACGCTCACATCTCCAAACCTGCTAACTTTCATCCAAAAAACGCTTAAAAAACCTTAAAATCAAACTTCCTGCAGGTTTGTGGAGCTCGGAGGTGAAGCAGGTACCACAGTTTCATTTCCAGTCTGGTTTCATGTGTGTTGGCATTTATCACTTTGGCATTAATAATAATAATAATGTTCACAGAGCCGCGCTGCTGCTGCTGGGGAACATGCATCTTTAACTGTTAAACGTTTAGGGAACTAAAAGAGAGAAAAACCCGCCAGTTTGATCAGGAAACATCACCAGTTAAATATATGAGATGATTATTTTTTTGTGAGTTTATAAAAGTGTTGAGCTGCTCTGAGTGGAGATACGAGGTTTCATCTGACGGCAGCTACATGCAGATATTATAATTCTGGTGTTTCGGTGAATAAATAGTTAAATTTGACCAAAAACTCTGCAGCAGACTGAGATGTGAAACACTCCAGATTATTATTATTATTTAAAGATTTCAGGATTAAAAACATTTTCTACAGATTTGAGTCACTGGGAGGAAAAAAACAACAAGTGTGTGTGACGTGATCGGACAGATATCGAACCTGTGACGCGCACCAGCCTTTAAAACACACTGTCTGCAGGAAGAAAAGTAAAATACATACATGAACATACAGGTTTAGCCTACATGCAAGCAGAGTGCACTTTGCATTTCATAGCTCTATAAAGACACGTTCTAGTTCATCAGGAGCATATAGAGGATGTATAAAACCAACAAAAATAAGGAGAGAAAAACATGCACGACAGGCTGGTGTGGATCGTCCCACCATGCCCTACCTTAGCTGCACTGATATGTGAGTAGAGTGTGAGAGACACACAGTCTGTACGGAAGTAAGGCACTAAAACAACCAGTCCTCTGTGCGCGTGGCCTGCAGGAACGAGCTTATCGGCTTTTTGCACACAACAAATAATAAAGTTCATAAAGGCACGTGAACACTGCAAAAACAGTCAGTCTGAACCAGTCTGTCTTTAACCTGAGAGGCTGAAGTTTGTCTCAATGATCCGATGCGCTGATTGGTCAGAGTTCACCTGTCTCTCCGCGAACAGTAAACTACAATGTTCTAGATTCAAAGAGACGTTTTCTCTCCACAGCTGCAAAGTTTCTCATTTAAAGTCTGAAGGTGAAAAAAAAAAGTTTGATCTGAGAAACTTTTGCGGATCTTTTTTTCTTTTCTTTTCTTTTTTTTTTTGCAGGAGACAAAATTCAAGTTTCAGGATTTAAAGACTAAAATAAAAAACTGAGTTTAGACGAAGATTTTTGCAGTGAACAGATCAGCTGCCTCAGTCTCCTGTCAGCTCTCAGTCCGTCTGCACACATGGAGCCTTTAGTGAGTAAATCCAGCAGTGGTCCAGTCCCGCTGCAGGTCCGATCCCGCACCGGGTCCGGTCCCGCACCGGGTCCAGTCCCGCCCCGCAGGCTCTCAGCTGCCCATCGGTTTGAAGGATCCGTCCGGCAGCTGTCTGAAGATGCCTCGTAACGTGTCCAGCTCTCGGGTCAGGTGCTCCACTCTCCTCCTCAGTCTGTCGTTGTCGTTGCTGAGCTCCACCACCTTCTGCTGCGTCTCCATGTTGCGCATCTTGGCCTTGTCCCTGCTCTTACGCACGGCCACGTTGTTGCGCTCGCGCCGGAGCCGATACTCCGGGCTGCTCTTATCGACGTGTTTTTTGGATTTGCCCCCCCCTCGGTGCTCCAGCAGCTTCATCCCGCCCTGGTGCGAGTGGTGGTGCTGGTGCGGGCTCGGCACCGGGGTGGGAGGGGGGGTCGGGTGGCCCGGCTGGAGGTGCATGGTGGTCTGAGCGCAGTGAGCGATCTGGTATTGCAGGTGGGGCATCTGCTGCTGGGGGGGGTGCTGGCTGTACTGCTGCGGGTGGTGGTAGGTGGGGGGCATGGCCGGGCTCAGGTCCTCGTCGTCCCGGGGCTCCTGCTTGATGGCAACAGGTCGGATCCGCGGCGGGTTGTGGTCGTACATCGGCTCCAGCTTGGACTCCATGTAGTTGGACATGTAGTGCTGCTGGGGCCCCGGGCCGCACTGCACCGGGGGTCCCGGGCCACACTGCACCGGGGGTCCCGGGCCGACCTGCACCGGGTCGTAGTCCCCGCTCATCATCTTCAGCTTGTCCTGTCTGGAGCTGTGGTGGAACAGGTCGGCCAGGAAGTCGTCGTTAAAGGCCGACGGGTCGATGTACGCGCTCAGGTCGATGGAAGTCTCGTTGTCTCCGATGTCTCCACCGAGCTCTGCCGGGTCTCTGTAGCCGGAGGAGGGCTGCTGGCCGTGGGGGAGGCTGCTCAGCAGGGGCCGGGGAGCCTCGTACAGGTTAGACAGCTCCATGGAGAATCTAAACCCGGGCATGCATGGCGAGGAGCTCCGGGAATCCAGTTTGGAGAAAGTAGGGTCCGCTGTCAGGTTCCTCAGGTGAGAGGGGGGTCAGACAGCTGCACACGTGCGCAGGGGGAGACTGTTGCTGCTGCTGCTGCTGCGGGAGGCGCGCGGAGACTCACCGGGAGTTTAACGTGAGAGGAGCGCAGAGAGAGGAGCAGCAGGAGGAGCACGGAGGAGATCCTGCTCAGTAAACTGTGAGCTGTCAAAGTGCGGTTATATAGCAGGAGGAGTGGGCGGGAACACACACACACACACACACACACACACACACACACACACACACACACACACACACACACACACACACAGAGCTGGATTTAACCCGCTGTCTCTGCACAGAAACACAAAATCTTAATTATGCTCAACAAACTCATTTAAAGATTATTTCATATTAAACTGTCTGAGTGTTTGCAGCACGCGCGCACACACACACACGCGCGCGCACAAACACATATACACGCACACACTTATATACACACGCACGCGCACACACACACACATACACACGCGCACACACTCACGCACAGTTTAACACATTCAGCTTCGTCAAGTTTTAAACATAATAATTATAAAGTTAAATATAAAATACAGATTATTACATTATTAACTTTATCTGATTGTTCCTGACATGTTGTCACTAAACCTGCGTGTCAGTGACATCATAATAATAATAATAATAATAATAATAATTAAGTCATAGTTTAGAGCAGAGACAATAATACAGTTTAAATGTCTCAATGAATCAAATAAATTCAAACGTTATGAATTGTTTTCTTTCTTTTTGTCAAATCTTGTTAAAAGTGAAGAAAATAATAAACTCTAAGTTTCCACAAAACATTATTAAATCCGAGTTTTGTTGAGTTAAAAAGTTAAACTGAGTGTAAATAATATGATTTATTAAATATAACAAGTCAAAGTTTGTGAGTGTGTTTAAACGTGTTTTACCTGAAGCCTGTTCAGAGGTTAGAGAGGAGGGGGGAGGGAGGGGCATGCTGGGTAACATAGGGGGGGGGAGGGGCATGCTGGGGGGGGGTAACAGAGGGGGGGGAGGGGCATGCTGGGGGGGGGGGTAAGAGAGGGGGGGGGGGGGGCCTGCAGGGTAAAAGAGGTTATTCAGGATAAACGTGTAACAGTAGAAGCTGGACTGCAGCGCCCTCTGTCGGCGGCGGGAAGAACTGACAGACTCTCTGCTCTGCTTTTATTATTCTCTTCATCAATAAACCTGATTATTGATTATTGGCTGGTTGGTTTGATCTGTAAAATATCATCAAACGGGTCAGATTTTAATGTTTCCAGTTTAATTTGTTTTATTTGTCTGTTTCTGATGAAGACTTATAAATACTGATAAATGGATGAACCTCAACACATGTGAGTTACATTTATTTTTATATTTTTATTTGATATTCCTCTTCTCCATTCACCATGTTTACACCACAAATAACTGATAAATGAGTTAAAATGTTCCTTTATGAATAATTTTAACATCTGAATCTAGTTTTATAAACTATGACATCATTTTCTGACCTGAATAATGATTCATTTAACACATTGATTATAAATATAAGTGATGTAATTAAGAAGTAAATGATATAATTGTGTTTCATTTTAGTTGTTTAATTTGTTTAGATCAGTGGTGTCAAACATGCGGTTCGCGGCCCAGCAAAGGTCCAATCAGACCAACAGATAAACTTACAGAGAAATATTATCTTAACTGTAAAGTGTTAATAAAAACACTCTATAAATAAAATATATTATTTATTTTTTTTTTTAATTTAAATTTTTTTTTTAAATTATTATTATTTTTTATTATTATTATTATTATTATTATTATTTTTTTATTATTATTATTATTATTTTTATTATTATTATTATTATTATTAAAAGTAATTTGAACCCTTGAACTAAAGTTTGACACTCAGGCTTTAGATATTTATTCATTTTTCTTGACATGGCTTTAAAGCAGTGTGTGTTAACCCTTCTGTTGTCCTCGAGTTAAGGAAGTAAGGGAGGAAAGGAAGAAAGGGAGGGAGGGAGGAAGGAAGGGAGGAAAGGAGGGAGGGAAGAAGGAAGGAAAGGAGGGAGGAAGGAAGGAAGGAAGAAGGAAGGAAAGGAGGGAGGAAGAAGGAAGGAAAGGAGGGAGGGAAGAAGGAAGGAGGGAGGAAGAAAGGGAGGGAGGAAGAAGGAAGGAAGAAAGGGAGGGAGGAAGAAGGAAGGAAAGGAGGGAGGAAGGAAGGAGGGAAGGAAGGAAAGGAGGGGGGAAGAAAGGGGGGTGGAGGAAGTACAGACGGAAGGGAGGAAAGAAGGAACAGTCAAAACAGATGGGGTCAATTTGACCCAGGAAGACGACACAAAGGTTAAGTGTTCCCAGTGTTCCCAGTGTTCCCAGTGTTCCCAGTGTTCCCAGTGTTCCCAGTGTTCCTACTGTTCCCAGTGTTCCCAGTGTTCCCAGTGTTCCCAGTGTTCCCAGTGTTCCCAGTGTTCCTACTGTTCCCAGTGTTCCCAGTGTTCCCAGTGTTCCCAGTGTGTGTTAAAGCAGCAGTCAGGTGTCCATATGAACAGTAGAGAGGTTCCTCCAGTGTTTCCACACAGTCATTTAAAGTAGCTGCTCAGCTTCTATTGAGCTTCATCAGTCCTTCCTTCCTTCCTTCCTTCCTTCCTTCCTTCCTTCCTTCCTTCCTTCCTTCCTTCCATCTGTCCTTCCTTCCTTCCTTCCTTCCTTCCTTCTTTCCTTCCTTCCTTCCTTCCTTCCTTCCTTCCTTCCTTCCTTCCTTCCATCAGTCCTTCCTTCCTTCCTTCCTTCCTTCCATCTTTCCATCTTTCCTTCCTTCCTTCCTTCCTTCCTTCCTTCCTTCCTTGACTCGAGGACAACAGTCATTATAAAGTATGTGATCAGCTTCTATTGATCTTCATCAGTGTGAGTTATTCATATCAATGATATCTGACACATTTACAGTGTTTAGCATCAGATTCCCTCTTAGTGTTTCCTGTTGAGCTGTGCTGTAACCATAGTAACACAAAGACTTTAACATTAAAAGTGAATCCGTCTCTGAACTCATCATCATGTGACTCAGAGCAGGCGTGTGGAGCATGTTGACCTTTGACCTCTCTGATAACAGCGATCACACAGCAGCGTATTGATTCTGTATCAGACCCCGTCTGTTGTGACTGTTCCTTCTGTCCTTCCTTCCTTCCTTCCTCCCTCCTTCTCTTTCTTTCTTCCTTTCTTCCTTCCTTCCTTCCTTCCTTCTGTCCTTCCTTCCTCCCTCCCTCCCTCCCTCCTACCTTCCTACCTTCCTTCCTTCCTTCCTTCTTTCCTCCGTCCATCCTTCCTTTCCTTTCTCCCTCCCTCCCTCCTACCTTCCTTCTTTCCTTTCATTTCCTCCCTTCCTTCCTCCCTCCTTCCTTCCTTCTTCCTTCCTCCCTTCCTTCCTTCTTCCTTCCTCCCTTCCTCCCTTCCTTTCCTTCCATCCTCCCTTCCTTTCCTTTTTTCCTCCCTCCTTTCCTTCCTTCGTCCTCCCTTCCTTTCCTTTTTTCCTCCCTCCTTTCCTTCCTTCGTCCTCCCTTCCTTTCCTTCTTTCCTCCCTCCTTTCCTTCCTTCGTCCTCCCTTCCTTTCCTTTTTTCCTCCCTCCTTTCCTTCCTTCGTCCTCCCTTCCTTTCCTTCTTTCCTCCCTCCTTTCCTTCCTTCCTCCCTCCTTTCCTTCCTTCTTCCTCCCTTCCTTCCTTGACTGGAGGACAACAGGAGGGTTAGATGTTTGTTTACATATGAAACCTTTTCTTTATTTTAAATGAGTTATTTCCTCTAAGCTACAGTAACTGCAGAGTGATTATTTGGGGGCTTCTCTATCTCAGCCTTGGATTGTCAGTGATTAACAACAACATTGATTCTGATGCATTATTATTTTTTGTTCAGTGTCAATTTCAAAAACCCAACTCCCTCTCAGCTCCTCGGGGACGTAAATGTTCCCTTTGAAACTCATTATAACTTCTTTTTCTGACCTTCCAGCCAGAAACTGGGTCTTTCATGCATTCCTGTGTTCTGGAGACTAAATGTTATTAACTTTAGTTTTTTCACCAGATAAAATGATTTAGCTGTATTTTGTCCCGAAGGATCTCAGAGGAACAATTGTATGTATTATAGACCTGTTATATGTGATTGATTACAATACAAATAAAAAATATATTAAAAATCATTTCTTTGGAGAATTTGATGCTACAAACATGAACGAGCCCAAAAAATCAAGACAATGAAAACTGAAAAGCCAAAAATGTCCTTTAACCTTCCTGTTGTCCTCCCGGGTCTGTTTAGACTGTTCCTTCTTTCCTCCCTTCCATCCTTCCTTCCTTCCTTCCTTCCTTCCATCTGTCCTTCCTCCCTCCCTCCCTCCCTCCTTCTCTCTCTCTTTCCTTCCCTCCTTCCTTCCTTCCTTCGTTCCTTCCTTCCTACTTTCCTACCTCTGTCCTTCTCTCTTTCTTTCCTCCCCATTACCTTCCTTCTTTCCTCTGTCCTTCGTTCCTTCCTTCCTCCCTTCCTCTTTTCCTTTCTCCCTACCTTCCTTCCTTTCCTTCCTTCCTTCCCTCCTTCCTTCCTCCCCCTTTCCTTCCTTCTTCCTCCCTTCCTTCCTTCCTTCCTCCCTCTTTTCCTTCCTTCTTCCTCCCTTCCTCCCTTCATTCCTTTTCTTCCTTCTTCCTCCCTCCCTCCTTTCCTTCCTTTTCTTCCTTCCTTCCTCCCTCCTTTCCTTCCTTCCTTCCTCCCTCCTTTCTTCCTTCCTCCCTTCCTTCTTCCCTCCCTCCTTTCCTTCCTTTCTTCCTTCCTTCCTCCCTCCTTTCCTTCCTTCCTCCCTCCTTTCCTTCCTTCCTCTTTTCCTTCCTTCTTCCTCCCTTCCTCCCTTCATTCCTTTTCTTCCTTCTTCCTTCCTTCCTTCCTCCCTCCCTCCTTTCCTTCCTTCTTCCTCCCTTCCTCCCTTCATTCCTTTTCTTCCTTCTTCCTCCCTTCCTTCCTCCCTCCTTCCTTTCCTTCCTTCCTTCCCTCCTTCCTTCCTCCCCCCTTTCCTTCCTTCTTCCTCCCTTCCTTCCTCCCTCCCTCCTTTCCTTCCTTCTTCCTCCCTCCTTTCCTTCCTTTCTTCCTTCCTTCCTCCCTCCTTTCTTTCCTTCGTCCTTCCTTCCTTCCTCCTTTCCTTCCTCCCTTCCTTCCTCCCTCCCTCCTTTCCTTCCCTCTTCCTCCCTTCCTTCCTTGACTCGAGGACAACAGGAGGATTAAAGGTTAAATACATTTATTCCTAGTTTAAAGAGTCATGTAGTCTCTATATTTGTCTTATTTGAGCCAAACTGTAACAACTGTGACAGAAAAGCTTCAAATCCTCACACGAGAAGATAAAACCATCAAATATTTCACTTTTCTTTGCTTAAAAATGACTAAAATTATTATTATATGATCAAAATAAGACCTCCAGTAACACCTGCAGCTTTATTATGAGCCCAGCGTTTCATCATTAATAACTAATCAATAATAACTAATCAATAATAACTAATCAATAATAACTAACTATGAGCATCCAGATGTGTATCAGCTGGAGGAGTCTGTCTATCTACAGATGGGTTAAAACAGACAGTGGTGACATCACATCTGGGCCATAAAGCAGAGGAGTGTAATTAAAGTGGTGAAACTCAGCTACACAGACTCACTCACTGTTTCTTTTTGCAGCCAGAATTATAAATGTTCTCCTAACAGCTGATGATGCAATCACAGAGCAACCATGACTCTGCAGGTTAAAGTGAACCAACACAGTCTCATGTTTTGTCTTCTGAGATGTTTCATCACTGTTAATGTCGTCCAGCTGTGAGCTAAAAACCAACATCTGTTTCATCTGGACTCCAACGGCAGGGTGAACACATCTAATACATATATAAATATATATATATAACACATCTAGTACATATATAAATATATATAACACATCTAGCACATATATAAATATATATAACACATCTAATACATATATAAATATATATAACACATCTAGTACATATATAAATATATATAACACATCTAGCACATATATAAATATATATAACACATCTAACACATATATAAATATATATAACACATCTAGTACATATATAAATATATATAACACATCTAGCACATATATAAATATATATAACACATCTAGTACATATATAAATATATATAACACATCTAATACATATATAAATATATATAACACATCTAGTACATATATAAATATATATAACACATCTAGCACATATATAAATATATATAACACATCTAGTACATATATAAATATATATAACACATCTAATACATATATAAATATATATAACACATCTAATACATATATAAATATATATAACACATCTAGCACATATATAAATATATATAACACATCTAATACATATATAAATATATATAACACATCTAGCACATATATAAATATATATAACACATCTAGCACATATATAAATATATATAACACATCTAGCACATATATAAATATATATAACACATCTAGCACATATATAAATATATATAACACATCTAGCACATATATAAATATATATAACACATCTAATACATATATAAATATATATAACACATCTAATACATATATAAATATATATAACACATCTAATACATATATAAATATATATAACACATCTAATACATATATAAATATATATAACACATCTAGTACATATATAAATATATATAACACATCTAATACATATATAAATATATATATAACACATCTAGCACATATATAAATATATATAACACATCTAATACATATATAAATATATATAACACATCTAGCACATATATAAATATATATAACACATCTAGTACATATATAAATATATATAACACATCTAGTACATATATAAATATATATAACACATCTAATACATATATAAATATATATAACACATCTAGTACATATATAAATATATATAACACATCTAGCACATATATAAATATATATAACACATCTAGTACATATATAAATATATATAACACATCTAGTACATATATAAATATATATAACACATCTAATACATATATAAATATATATAACACATCTAATACATATATAAATATATATAACACATCTAATACATATATAAATATATATAACACATCTAATACATATATAAATATATATAACACATCTAGCACATATATAAATATATATAACACATCTAGTACATATATAAATATATATAACACATCTAATACATATATAAATATATATAACACATCTAATACATATATAAATATATATAACACATCTAATACATATATAAATATATATAACACATCTAATACATATATAAATATATATAACACATCTAATACATATATAAATATATATAACACATCTAATACATATATAAATATATATAACACATCTAATACATATATAAATATATATAACACATCTAATACATATATAAATATATATAACACATCTAGTACATATATAAATATATATAACACATCTAATACATATATAAATATATATAACACATCTAATACATATATAAATATATATAACACATCTAATACATATATAAATATATATAACACATCTAATACATATATAAATATATATAACACATCTAATACATATATAAATATATATAACACATCTAGCACATATATAAATATATATAACACATCTAATACATATATAAATATATATAACACATCTAATACATATATAAATATATATAACACATCTAATACATATATAAATATATATAACACATCTAGTACATATATAAATATATATAACACATCTAATACATATATAAATATATATAACACATCTAATACATATATAAATATATATAACACATCTAATACATATATAAATATATATAACACATCTAATACATATATAAATATATATAACACATCTAGTACATATATAAATATATATAACACATCTAATACATATATAAATATATATAACACATCTAGTACATATATAAATACATATAACACATCTAATACATATATAAATATATATAACACACCTAATACATATATAAATATATATAACACATCTAATACATATATAAATACATATAACACATCTAGTACATATATAAATATATATAACACATCTAGTACATATATAAATATATATAACACATCTAATACATATATAAATATATATAACACACCTAATACATATATAAATATATATAACACATCTAATACATATATAAATACATATAACACATCTAGTACATATATAAATATATATAACACATCTAGTACATATATAAATATATATAACACATCTAATACATATATAAATATATATAACACATCTAATACATATATAAATATATATAACACATCTAGTACATATATAAATATATATAACACATCTAGTACATATATAAATATATATAACACATCTAGTACATATATAAATATATATAACACATCTAATACATATATAAATATATATAACACATCTAGTACATATATAAATATATATAACACATCTAATACATATATAAATATATATAACACATCTAATACATATATAAATATATATAACACATCTAATACATATATAAATATATATAACACATCTAGTACATATATAAATATATATAACACATCTAGCACATATATAAATATATATAACACATCTAATACATATATAAATATATATAACACATCTAATACATATATAAATATATAAAACACGTTTCTATAAAGAATCTATAACGTTCCCTCAACGTTCCCTCAGTGTCCCCTCAACGTTCCCTCAGTGTTCCGTCAGTTTTCCCTCAGCGTTCCCTCAGCGTTCCTTCAACGTTCCCTCAGTGTTCCCTCAACGTTCCCTCAGCGTTCCTTCAACGTTCCCTCAGCGTTCCCTCAGCGTTCCCTCAACGTTCCCTCAGTGTTCCGTCAGTGTTCCCTCAGCGTTCCCTCAGCGTTCCTTCAACGTTCCCTCAGCGTTCCCTCAACGTTCCCTCAACGTTCCCTCAGTGTCCCCTCAGCGTTCCATCAACGTTCGCTCAGTGTCCCCTCAGCGTTCCCTCAGCGTTCCCTCAGCGTTCCCTCAGTGTCCCCTCAGCGTTCCCTCAGTGTCCCCTCAGCGTCCCCTCAGCGTTCCCTCAGCGTTCCCTCAACGTCCCCTCAGTGTCCCCTCAGCGTTCCCTCAACGTTCGCTCAGTGTCCCCTCAACGTTCCCTCAGCGTTCCCTCAACGTTCCCTCAGCGTTCCCTCAACGTTCCCTCAGTGTCCCCTCAACGTTCCCTCAGTGTTCCCTCAGCGTTCCCTCAACGTTCCCTCAGTGTCCCCTCAACGTCCCCTCAGCGTTCCCTCAACGTTCCCTCAGCGTTCCCTCAACGTTCCCTCAGTGTCCCCTCAACGTTCCCTCAGCGTTTCCTCAGCGTTCCCTCAACGTTCCCTCAGTGTCCCCTCAACGTTCCCTCAGCGTTCCCTCAGCGTTCCCTCAACGTTCCCTCAGCGTTCCCTCAACGTTCCCTCAGTGTCCCCTCAACGTTCCCTCAACGTTCCCTCAGTGTCCCCTCAGCGTTCCCTCAACGTCCCCTCAGCGTTCCCTCAACGTTCCCTCAGTGTCCCCTCAACGTTCCCTCAGTGTCCCCTCAGCGTTCCCTCAACGTTCCCTCAGTGTCCCCTCAGCGTTCCCTCAACGTCCCCTCAGTGTTCCCTCAGCGTTCCCTCAGCGTTCCCTCAGTGTTCCGTCAGTGTTCCCTCAGCGTTCCCTCAGTGTTCCCTCAACGTCCCCTCAGCGTTCCCTCAGTGTTCCCTCAGCGTTCCCTCAACGTCCCCTCAGCGTTCCATCAGCGTTCCCTCAACGTTCCCTCAGCGTTCCCTCAGCGTTCCCTCAACGTCTCGTCAGCGTCCCCTCAGCGTTCCCTCAGCGTTCCCTCAACATTCCTTCAGTGTTTCCTCAGCGTTCCCTTAACATTCCCTCAGCGTTCCCCTCAGCGTTTCCTCAGCGTTCCCTCAGCATTCCCTCAATGTTCCCTCAGCGTTCCCTCAGCGTTCCCTCAATGTTCCCTCAGCATTCCCTCAGCGTTCCCTCAGTGTCCCCTCAGCGTTCCCTCAACGTTCCTTCAGTGTCCCCTCAGCGTTCCCTAAGTGTTCCCTCAACGTTCCCTCAGCGTTCCCTCAACGTTCCCTCAGTGTCCCCTCAGCGTTCCCTCAATGTCCCCTCAGCGTTCCCTCAATGTTCCCTCAACGTCCCCTCAGTGTTCCCTCAGGGTTCCCTCAACGTTTCTTCAGCGTTCCCTCAACGTTCCCTCAGTGTCCCCTCAGCGTTCCCTCAGCGTTCCCTCAACGTTCCCTCAGCGTTCCCTCAACGTTCCCTCAGTGTCCCCTCAGCGTCCCCTCAGCGTTCCCTCAACGTTCCCTCAGTGTCCCCTCAGCGTTCCCTCAACGTCCCCTCAGTGTTCCCTCAGCGTTCCCTCAGCGTTCCCTCAGTGTTCCGTCAGTGTTCCCTCAGCGTTCCCTCAGTGTTCCCTCAACGTCCCCTCAGCGTTCCCTCAGTGTTCCCTCAGCGTTCCCTCAGCGTTCCCTCAACGTCCCCTCAGCGTTCCATCAGCGTTCCCTCAACGTTCCCTCAGCGTTCCCTCAGCGTTCCCTCAACGTCTCGCCAGCGTCCCCTCAGCGTTCCCTCAGCGTTCCCTCAACATTCCTTCAGTGTTTCCTCAGCGTTCCCTTAACATTCCCTCAGCGTTCCCCTCAGCGTTTCCTCAGCGTTCCCTCAGCATTTCCTCAATGTTCCCTCAGCGTTCCCTCAATGTTCCCTCAGCATTCCCTCAGCGTTCCCTCAACGTTCCCTCAGCGTTCCCTCAACGTTCTATACAAACTAATCTCTTCTTGTCAGGGAAACAATCACATTAAGTATTATGGTTTGTTTTTAATGTGATTTATTTTGGTTCCATATTGATTTAGTTCTTTAGCAAAGTGTCCAAAGTTTGTCTTTCTTATTATTATTATTATTATTATTATTTAAATCATCTGTACAAAATAAACAAAACCGTTGTCTTTCTCTTCATCTTCAAAGTATGAAGAACATCTCTGAGATTAAATGTCTCACCAGTTTATGTCTTTATAACATTTTATACATTTACCCAAAATATTTTACTGTATAAACAATAAATGACATATTGTTAGAAGTCACAAGACTATTCAATATATATTATTAATCTCTCTCATGTTTTACTGGATATATAAGTGAATGTTTTCCTGTAATGACAGTTCACCTGTGCACGTTTAGAAGCTGGTTTCTTCATGTATTTTACGGTATTTTGAAGGTGTATTATATGTATATTACAGGCTAATTATAGTACAGTATGATGCAGTTATATTATGTATTATAATACAGTAATAATATGTATTATTATTATGTATTATTAGTAGTTTCAAGGTAATTAAATCTTTCAGAGATGAAGTCATGCATGTTTGAACTCATCTGACCAACCTCATATTACATAAACAAACCGACAGAAAACACCGCCTCCCTATTGGTTGATCCACCTGTCAATCATCCTGTGTATTGCATCACTCTGCCTCACACACAGCGCTGATTGGTTGCCTCGTCTCTCCGCTCACGTCCCCTCGCCTCTGATTGGCTGATCCCGGATCATTGCCGTACATGGTAAAAGCGATTTCGCAATCGTCTCGTCTCCATGTTCCAAACAAAAACACACTCTGAGCTGACACAGACGGGACCAAACTACTACTTTCTGCCCTAACTTCCCACAGTTTGTCGGATGGTTGAGCCCCCCCACCGGCCCGTGAAGGTAAGCCGTGTTTCACTGTCTCTGTTTGGGGGAGAAGAAGCGTGTTTAAAGCGCGTTAGCATGAGAGGCTAACTGCGGCTAGCTGCTGGCTGTCACTAGGAAAAGTGTGAACGTTTCTGTGTTTGTGTTAAAATGTGACTTTAAGCAGCTGTCAGAGTGTCAGAGGGGCGCAGGGTGAGGGAGAGGGTTAGAACCGGAGATTACCGCCGTGACTCCGGAGTTTCCCCTCTGTCACAAAGACGGCCGGTGATGATGCAACAGCAGGGCAACAGCCTGAGCCGATGGTTCCTACCCGGAGCTGCTGTTCCTACCCGGACCGCTGAACCCTGTGCACCTCTCACTGAACTGGCTGCATAGCAACGGCGCAGCCAATCAGAGGCCGAGCTGCTAATTGGTCACACAGGAGAATAATCCGACCAATTAGCGCGTGAGACGTGTCAGAGAGATCGAGGGGGGTGTATGATGCAATGCCACTATGACGTAATGATGGAATGGAAGCCTCCCGTTACCATGGAAACGGCTCAGTGTTACAGTTAATCAGTTTTTGTTTATAAAGCAACAAATCAATACAGAAGTTATCTGAAATAATTAAACTTTAATTTATTTATTGTTGCTGTTTGTTTAGAAGAATTGATCTGAATTAGTTTGATTATTGTTAAACTTTTATTTTGAAGGTATATAATATATCATTTTAGTTAAGATTTTATTTTGAAGGTATATACAGTGTATTGATGAACAGCTGATAGATGATCAGCGAATTGATGACTAGATGATGATGATGATCAGTGTATAGATGATCAGTGTATTGATCAGTGTATTGATGATCAGTGTATTGACCCCCCCCCCCCTCCCCCTTCCTGTCCCCAGGTTGGTAGCATCTCCATCTCGTAGTGAGGGGAACAGATTACATCATCAGGCAGAAGCCCAATGAGCCGGCAGCTTAAACTCTCCCCACCAGATCAAACCGGCGTCAGCGTCATCCAGAGCCAAGCCCACGCCACCCCCCCCTCCTCTCTGCCCACCGGGCCCCAGCAGGTCCCCCAGCTCGTCTCCGAAGACCCCCCCGGCGGCAAGGCCGTCTCCCCCGGCAAGATGAAGAAGCCGCACGCAGACAAAGACAGCGACGAGTACCGCCAGCGCCGCGAGCGCAACAACCTGGCGGTGAAGAAGAGCCGCATGCGGTCGAAGCAGAAAGCGATGGACACGCAGCAGAGAGTCAACGAGCTGAAGGAGGAGAACGAGAGGCTGGAGGCTAAAATCAAGCTGCTCAGCAAAGAACTGAGCGTGCTCAAAGACCTGTTCCTGGAGCACGCTCACAACCTGGCCGACAACGTGCAGCCGCCCGCCGACGGAGCCAGCCCCGCCCCCAACAACGGCTCGGCCAATGGGCAGTGAGCGGGGGCGGGGCCTGGGGAGCGTTCACTGCTGCAGGAAACTGGTTCTTCTTCACTGCTTCAAATCTGTCACTTTTAACCCTCCTGACCTCTGACCCCCCACATCAGCCCCCCCTCCACCATCACCCCCCCCCCCCCCTCATCAGACAGCCCCCCCCCTCCCTCATGTTTAAATCATTTATCGTTTATTTTGATTTAAGTTGATTTAAAGCGAAGCAGCTGATGAAACTGAACTCTGATCATGAGACGAGCCAACAGCACGGACGGCTCACGTTATTGACTGATTGATTGATTGATTGATTGATTTGAGACGTGATCGGCTGCGATGATGAGACTCTAAGCTGCAGCGTCACTTCCTGTTTCAGTCAGCTGACGTGGACGCTGTCAAACTAAAACAATCGCCGTGTAAATCTTTAAATTTCCTGTTCAGGATGTTTACTTCCTGTCGTTGTACATTCACTACATTTAATGTTTGTTTCTACTTCTGGGAGCCAATCAGAGACGAGGAACCTGGTCAGCTGACTGATAAACATTTTGATCAGCTGTTTGTTCTTCCGGGAGAGCTGCAACGTTCCCTCAACGTTTCCTTAACGTTCCCTCTTACATCCCAAACAGAGTAAAATCAGCTCCAGGCTTTGAGGGGATTTAAACTCATTGTTAACGTCTCAGAGTTTAAATTAAAAGTTTATTTAAAGTCGATTATGCAGTAAAACACAAATGTTCAGTTTGTCAGTAAAAAGTTTGAATGTTCAGAAAGTCGAAGCAAAGTTGAAGAATTATTGATGAATATGTTTCTAATCAGACTGAACCTTTAATGTGAAAGTTTCTGAAGTGATTTGAACTAAAAGAAAAGAAATGAAGTTTTATATCTTATAAAATAAAATGAGACAAAAAGATCAAAAGATTCATCAGAAGCTCAAAGTATTGATTTATGAGTTTGAGACGTTTATGACGTCATAGATGTTAATTTACAGAGTTTAGAAAACGAGTCCCGACTGGTTTATTTTATATTTATGTGTTTTTATATTCAGTCACAAACTGAGACGTTTTTAGTCTTGATTATTATTTATTGTTTTAATTTAAAGATTCTTGTGGAAATAAAATCTAAATCTGATGTTTAATATTAAATTTAATCATCGTTAAAATGTTTTAAATTGATCCGAAATGTGTCGGACGACGTTATGATCAGCTGATGTTTGAGGTTCTCCTGTCTGAACGCTGTGGGAACGTTGAGGGAACGTTGTGGGAACGTTGAGGGAACGTTGAGGGAACGTTGAGGGAACGTTGTGGGAACGTTGAGGGAACGTTGAGGGAACGTTGCGGCTGCAGCCTTCGTGTTTTTCACTTTTCTATGGTTGGTTTTTTACTTGTATCAAACAGCAGCATGTTTGCATGAGTTCACTGCGAGTCTGAAGACGTGTGATTGTCGTGATGTTTGTTGCTTCGTCTGAATGTTGCTGGGCAGCATTTCTGTCACTCAGCTTTTTTATATCAGAGGAATCTGAGCTAACGTGCATTTAAATTAAAATTCAGTTATAAAAGTTCTTCTCCTTGTTTCTCTTCACTTATCAGATATATTTATTTAACCCTTTAAAGCCGGTTTCATCTTTATTAACTCACAGAAACTTTATTATTATTATAAAACTGGAGATGAAACAGTTTAACATTAAAGTGAATGACGTGAGATTAAAGCAGGAAACAGGCTGTAAAGGGTTAATATATAAACTCTTTTCTTCACTTTCTGTTTTATTCTGAAAGTTTTTCTAACAGCTCTGATTTTTATTTTGTTGTTGAAACCAAAACAAAGAGCTAAAACAGACGTTTGAGTTCAGATCTAAATATTAAATATTATTGATCATAAAGAGTTCAAATCAGTGAGTTTGTGAAGCAGGTTTAATATTTAACGGTCTGATTTATAATCAGCTGATCAGATGTTAAATCTTAAAGTTAAAATCTTCATGAATCAGAAATCAGCAGCAGATCAATCAGACTGACTTTAAATTAAAGTTTATATGTTTGAATATTTACAGATTAAAACTGAACATGAAAAGTTTTCTGTTTATTTTTATTAATTTTCTAAATAAAAGAGAATAAAATGATAATGTGTGTTTTTAATTATTTCTGGAGTCTTTGAACGCATCATGCTGAACCTCAGACAGGAAGCAGATGGAGAGGAGGAGCGGTGATGCTGCAGGTGGTTGTCATGGTAACGGCCGTCAGGTGAGGTCGTCACGGTGACGGCCGGTCCGGAGCAAACAGACGGAGGGTAAACACAGAGCAGCAGCAGCCAATCAGAGGCGACCTGCTGATGTGACATGATGTTAAATTATTAGTCAGCTGTTTAAAGTCTTCTTCCTCTTCCTCTTCCTCCTCTTCTTCCTCCTCTTCCTCTTCTTCTTCCTCTAAGTTTAACACCTGAACGCACCTGAGAGGACTGATGATGTCACAACAAACACAAACACACCTGTCCTGCGTTCAGAGTTGATTTATGATTCAAACAGAGAAACAGAAAGGGAGGAACTATTTTTAGTCGAGACCGAAACCAGCAGTGCGGGGGTTGATGGGGGGGGGGGGGCACATTCCTGCTGGATGAGTGTGTAACATGAACTCTGTATTCATCTGTTCAGCTCAACATCATCATGATAGAAGATAAAACTGTTCTAACTTCCCAGAGTTATAAAATCCTCTCAGTGACTACAAAGCTGAGAATCAGATTCACTGTTTCTGAAACCTCTCAGAGGGTTAGGGTTAGAGTCTCAGAGTCTGTAGGAGGCCGAAGTCTGCTCAGAAGGCAGCGCTGTGCTCACCTGTTACTGCAATGAAACATCCTCCTTAAAGATATCGTTTTTAAAGGTATCGACTAGGGATGCTCAATATTGACTTTTCTGCCGATATCCGATATTCCCCAACTCTTAATTTCCGATACCGATATTTACAGACTTTTTACACAAAAACTGTAACAACATAACATATCTCCTATTGTTGAATTAACACATTATGTCTCATTTTATTGTGATGCTCCACTGGATGCAAACACAAATGCAACATGGCTTTCCACATGTAATCACTGTCTGTGCAAAATAAGAGAACAACTTCAACTTAAGGTATGGAAAAAAGTGCCAATATGGCAGCTGTTGTGTCTCCAGCAGAGTAGGACCCGGATAGGACCCAGATAGGACCAACCGGACTCTGCAGAGTAGGACCCAGATAGGACCCAGATAGGACCAGATAGGACCCAGATAGGACCAGATAAGACCCAGAAAGGACCAGATAGGACCAACCGGACTCTGCAGAGTAGGACCCAGATAGGACTAGATAAGACCCAAATAGGACCCAGATAGGACCCACCGGACTCTGATGGTGACGTCACAGAGGCGACTCGCCGAAAGCATAACAGAGAAAATGACAACGAGGAGGTAAACCTTCTGTTTGTGTGTTCGTGTTCATGGCGGTGGACGCTATGAACTTGTTAGCCACGGTTAGCTACGGTTAGCTACGGTTAGCGACCCACGAGTCTAGCGTGTTGTTGTTTTACGTCATCAAGCGCCGGTAAACGTCCCATGCTGTGTTCATGCAGGCTCAGAAATGATGAAGCCTACAGAACAAACATCGGTATTTCCTGATATTACATTTTTAAGTGAATATCGTCCGATAATATCGGACATCCCTAATATAAACCTTAATGGTATCGCATCATGAAACAAGACGGTTAGCTGCGTTCAGACTGCAGCAAATCTGATTCAAATCTGATTCCTTCTCAAATCAGATGTTTAGGCCTGACTGTCCACACTGTTTTTAGCAAGTGTCCAAAAGGGATTTGCCTCTGTTCAGACTGGGCCACATTAATGACCAATCTGACAGGTTGCTGTGGCAACGTCGTCGGAGCAGAGGCGTCATCTAGCGTGTATTGTGTGATGTCATATAATTGCGACAGCAACAACAAACCCTCGAGCTTTGCTTGAACGGAGCCATCTCCCCAAAGATTAAGGATCTGGTTTGTCCTCTGTCCAAGGACTGATGTTTACGTCCTCCATTGCTATCAGCTAGCAACAACAACTGGAATAATAACCATTGATATCAGCTAGCAACAACAACTGGAATAAGCGGGTCTGGTGTCGCATAGAGTGACGTAGCCTAGAGACGTCACGGACAGTCAGAACCGATGTGAGTGTTTGGAGCTGTTCAGACTCAGACACATCTGTCCAAATGAGATGTGAAACTATCTCCAAAGGTGGTTTCATGTGATTTATGACTGTTCAGACTTCATAAGAGCATCTGGTTCCATCTAGATTGGCTAGAAATCGGATTTTGGCTTAAAGTCTGAACGCAGCCATAGATTGGATGCAATATCGTTCCAGATCTAACAGACAGGAAGGCAAATCCATATCGTGTGAAGATATGTGAGCTGAGTCTTCAGAGGGCAGAAAGTACACAAGAGGATTATTGATGATTTTCATGTGATGCATTTTTACAGGAGTGAGATTTGTCCTATGAATGAATCTGCTGATGGTTCGGGTTGTGTGATACCTCTGAGATATTAGACCTCACAGCGTCTTGGTTCAGATCTGAGCAGTGTGTGTGTGAGTGTGAGTGTGTGTGTGTGTGTGAGTGTGTGTGTGTGTGTGTGTGTGTGTGTGTGTGTGTGTGTGTGTGCTGATTAGACCTTTTGATTACCTTTCTTGATAAGCTTTGATCAAACAGAGCGAGCTGACCGACCGGCCTTGAAACCAAACACAGAGGCAGACAGACGTGATGCGGGTGAATGATTGACAGGATGACATCATCTTCATCATCATCATCATCGCCTGAGCCACTAAAAGAGTTTTTTTTGGCGTGTTTGACGTTCAAAGGTCAGCACACACACAGCATGTTAAGGTTTCTGCTGGCGATGAGTCAAACGTCTCTGCCTGACACGCTCAACCTGTCCTCCCAGCTGCTCCTCCTCCCACCTGCTCCTCCTCCCACCTGCTCCTCCCATTGTTCCCAGAACAACCAGCGCTGCTAAAAATAACCCGGCTCGGTGTCGTCATCACCGGCCTGAAAACTGGAACATCAGCTTCTATTTCTGAGAGTCTCTGCTGTCAGAGAGCTGAAGCCTGGCTGCTGTCTGAAGCTGTAAAATCACACTTCCTGTTTATTTACTGTTGGTTTCTGATTTGCTCCTGCAGCGATCAATACTGAGATCAATACTGAGATCAATACTGAGATCAATACTGAGATCAATACTGAGATCAATACTGAGATCAATACTGAGATCAATACTGAGATCAATACTGAGATCAATACTGTCCACATGTTCAATTATGGATCAAACTGTGACACATCTACTATTAGAATGTGTATTTTTATTAAATGTGTATTTTTATAATAATGTGTATTTTTATATAAATGTGTATTTTTATTAAATGTGTATTTTTATATTAATGTGTATTTTTATATAAATGTGTATTTTTATTAAGTGTGTATTTTTTTTTATACCTCGTCCTTCTTGACCTTCTCGCCTGGAAAAGCTCCACCAGAACTTTTAATAAGTAGAAAAATGACCCGTAACTGAATCTTTTGACATTTGATCAAGATCAACATAACGATTATTGTATTTTATTAATGTTTTCTCAGCGAGTCTGACTGACACATGAAATGTTGTGATTGTGTCTTTTGTGTAAAATGAGCCGCTGTGTTGCTAAAGTTCAACATTTAAAGTTAAATATGTTAAAGTTCAACGTGTTAAAGTTCAACGTGTTAAAGACTTTCTGCGATCTTTAGGAACTTTGTGATCTTAACTTGAACTTAAAATAACGTAAAGTTCTGATAGTTGTAATGCTTGTTTTGGCCACCAGGGGGCAGAACAACTGAAAACACACCAAGGTAAATAAACTAACATTATAAACTAGTAAAGTATGTTAAACATGTTTTAGTACATTTAACCCTCCTGTTGTCCTCGAGTCAAGGAAGGAAGGAAGGGAGGAAGGAAGGAAGGGAGGAAAGGACGGAGGAAGGTAGGAGGGAAGGACCGAAGGAAGGGAGGAAGGAAAGGAAGGAAGGACGGAGGAAAGAAGGAAGGAAGATAGTAGGACGGAGGAAAGAAGGAAGGAAGGAAGGAATGAAGAAAGGAAAGGAGGAAGAAGGAAGGAAAGGAGGGAGGAAGGTAGGAGGGAAGGACCGAAGGAAGGGAGGAAGGAAAGGAAGGACAGAGGAAAGAAGGAAGGAAGGTAGGAAAGAGGGAGGAAGGAAAGAAGGAAGGGAGGAAAGAGAGAGGAAGGAAAGAAAGAGAGAAGGAGGGAGGGTTAAAGTTCAACGTGTGTACTCAGACTGCGATCTTTAGGAACTTTGTGAAGGAAAGGAAGGAAGGAAGATAGGAGGGAGGGAGGGAGGAAAGAAGGAAGGAAGGTAGAAGGGAGGGAGGGAGGAAAGGAAGGAGGGAGGTAGGGAGAAAGGAAAAGAGGAAGGAAGGAAAGAAGGACAGAGGAAAGAAGGAAGGGAGGAAGGACAGAAGGAAGAAAGGGGGATGGAGGGAGGAAAGAAGGAACAGTCAAAACATACGGGGTCATTTTGACCCGGGAGGACGACAGGAAGGTTAAACCCAGAACAACCTGAGGACCTCTCAGTGACGGCGCCCTCTAGTGGTGAAAGTAAAGACGTTACAGCGCCGTGCAGTCGGAAGGTTTAACAGCACAGATCTGTTATTTTACTCAACATCAGTTTAATGTTTTTTTTTAAACCACAATCATCCCGAAACACCAGCAGGTCAAACCTCTCAGAGGCCTGATGTGATTGGTCCAGACATGTTTATAACAACAGCAGCACCGAGAGGAGCGGACGGTGTGGAAGTCTGGAAAAAAAAGCTGGAAAACTTCACCGCTGTTGAGTTTAATGGATATTGACAAGTTACAGTGACCTCAGTACCAACGCTGTGAAGGAAGGAAGGAGGGAAGGGAGGAAGGAAAGAAGGAAGGAGGGAGGAAGGAGCGAAGGAAGGAAAGAAAGAAGGAAGGAAGGAAAGAAGGAAGGAGGGAGGAAGGAGCGAAGGAAGGAAAGAGGAAGGAAGGAAGGAAAGGATAGGAGGGAGGGAGGAAGGAAGGAGGGAAGGAAAGTTGTTGAGTTTAATGGATATTGACGAGTTACAGTGACCTCAGTACCAACGCTGTGAAGATGCAGCTTAATGTTCCCCTCCTGTTGTCCTCGAGGAAAGGAAGGAAGGGAGGAAGGAAGGAAAGGATAGGAGGGAGGGAAGAAGGAAGGAAAGGAGGGAGGGAAGGAAGGAAGGAAGGAAGGAAGGAAGGAAGGAAGGAAGGAAGGAAGGAAGAAGGAAAGGAGGGAGGGAGGAAGGAAGGAAGGAGGAAGGAAAGGAGGGAGGGAAGAAGGAAGGAAAGAAGGAAGGGAGGAAGGAAAGGAGGGAGGGAGGAAGGAATGAGGGAAGGAAGGAGGGAAGGAAAGAAGGAGGGAGGGAGGGAGGAAGGAAGGACAGATCGAGGGAGGAAGGGAGGAAGGAAAGGAAGGAAGGAAGGAAGGAAGGAAGGAAGGAAGGAAGGAAGGAAGGAAGGAAGGAAAGAAGGAACAGTCAAGACAGACCGGGTCAATTTGAGGAGGACGACACGAAGGTTAAAGGGTTCAGATTCTTCTTTGTGTGCCTGCAAGTCAAAACTCAGGACGCTTCATTATTTAATTAACAGCAGGTGGAAACTGGACCGGAGTCATGTGATCATCAGTGACACGAACCTATCGGTGAGCGGAGTCATGTGATCATCAGTGACACGAACCTATCGGTGAGCGGAGTCATGTGATCATCAGTGACACGAACCTATCGGTGAGTGGAGTCATGTGATCATCAGTGACACGAACCTATCGGTGAGCGGAGTCATGTGATCATCAGTGACATGAACCTATTGATGGGCGGAGTTGTCCTCTTCTCAGGTGAGCCTGTCAGGACTGATCTCGGCTCAGCGGGCCGCTCTGATTGGTTCCTGACGGCGGCTCTCGGGTGCTGGCACCTCTCCTTCTTCTGGTACCTGTGGGAGAGGAGGTCAGAGCGGGGGCGTGCGAGGCTGTTTCTGGCCCGGAGAGAGAGAGAGAGGGGGGGGAGAGAGAGAGAGAGACAGAGAGACAGACAGAGAGAGACAGAGAGAGAGAGAGAGAGACAGACAGAGAGAGAGAGAGAGGGGGGGGAGAGAGAGAGAGAGACAGAGAGACAGACAGAGAGAGACAGAGAGAGAGAGAGAGAGACAGAGAGAGAGAGAGAGACACAGAGACAGAGAGAGAGAGACAGAGAGAGAGAGAGAGAGAGAGAGAGAGAGAGAGACAGAGAGAGAGAGAGAGAGAGAGAGAGAGAGAGAGACAGAGACACAGAGAGAGAGAGAGACAGAGAGAGAGAGACAGAGAGAGAGACAGAGACACAGAGACAGAGAGAGAGGGACAGAGAGAGAGAGAGAGAGAGACAGAGAGAGAGAGACAGAGAGAGAGACAGAGAGAGACAGAGAGAGAGACAGAGAGAGAGAGACAGAGAGAGAGAGAGACAGAGAGAGAGAGAGAGAGACAGAGAGAGATAGAGAGAGAGACAGAGAGAGAGACAGAGAGGCAGAGAGAGACAGAGAGAGAGAGAGAGAGAGAACGGCTCCAAACATCATGTTCAGACTCCAAAAAACTCTGAATGTAAACTGATATTAATGTTCTGCAAAAAGCCAGAAGAGCATTTTATCAGGAACATTACTCAGTGTGTGTGTGTGTGTGTGTGTGTGTGTGTGTGTGTGTGTGTGTGTGTGTGTGTAGGTGTGTGTGTGTGTGTATGTAGGTGTGGACATATTTCAGTGATTTCACGCTCATTCCTTTAACAGAAGTTTATTATTAACAGCAGAACTACTGACTGAGCTCCGAGGCTTCGTTGCTCTCTGATGTCACAGCTGAATATAACTGAATACTCTGGTTTCTCTCCTCTGCTGCGACGTCGGGTACGTTTCCTCAAAGTTCACCAACATGACGTTTAAAACTCATCTGTGTTTATAAATCAGCTGATTAAACCTGAATCCTTCCTCCCTCTGTTCTGCTGATTGTTGGATTTATTAATTCATCTTTTAAAGCTTCAGATTTTGCTCCTACGGCTGATTCAACAGTGTTTCAGACCAATCAGAATCTCATGAGGAACTACTGGCAGCTCTGACCATTACTGGGACCTCTGACCATCACTGGGACCTCTGAACATTACTGGGACCTCTGACCATCACTGGGACCTCTGACCATCACTGGGACCTCTGACCATTACTGGGAACATAACTGGGACCATCACTGGGACCTCTGACCATCACTGGGACCTCTGACCTTCACTGGGACCATAACTGGGACCATCACTGGGACCTCTGACCATCACTGGGACCATCAACACCACAGTTCTCACCAGCAGCGCTGCAGATTCCTGCAGAGACAGAAGACAGTGAACTTTCCTCCATCCATAATAATAATAACAACTAGAAAATTCCAGGGTAAGTTTGAGTGCCACGGGGCTGCTGCCGGAACGAGTACACGATTTATTTCCAGTGTTCAAAAGTCACCCTGATCATATTCTGGTTTCTAGTATTAAGTACATCTTACTAGTCAGTATCAAGTGTAATGTACTTTATTCTCAACTTAACATCCCTGAAAATATTAAGTAAATGTTCATCATATTTAAGCATAAATAATATTTATTTAAACTAATTAAAGTTCCTGTAAAGTAAGAATAAATATGTGTTCAGTTTGACATACCACAGAAAAGTGTGTTGTTAACCACCCTGATAAATGTGAATGATTAAAAAAATCACTAAATATGGAATTAGGCCTCGAAGTTGTGTAAAAATCTGTTCTCTGCTCCCAAACTCTGTGGGCGTTCCCGCCGAGTTCGCTGAAGCCCTGCCCCCTACCGAGTGTCACCTGTCAATCAAAGTCACCACCTCTTTTGGCCACTAGCGCAGCTGAGCTAGCTTGGTTAACTGGCAAAACAGACAGACAGGAATTAGCCAATCACAAAAAAGTAGCTCAGTTTCTGGCCAGCAACAGGTTGCCAAGGACAGCAGAGGTTCTACGGTTGCTACGGCGATTTGAGAATCTGCTTGGAAAAAATTCTCAAAATGCCCCAGAATTTGGCTTCTGACAAGGTCCCGAACAATTGCAAACTGTGAGAAAACCGTAACTCCTGTCTAAAAACTAAAAACACTGTGAGAGACACAGAAGCCGGCAGATTCTGACAGTGTTTATTTTATTCAGATATTCTTTAAAATGAGCGCGTAAACTCAGACGGAAGACAGAGTGAGATTCTTCTGAAAAAAAGATGATTACATTAGGGTCAATGGGGAGCAAGACAGGTATTGCCGCCGGTCTCGGGCCCCCCGTTTAAATTTTGTGCAGACCCCGCCTGTCAACGTCACATTTTATGAATCCCAACACCTATGTCTACATTTTGACAAAAAATTATTTGTCTCCTTTTCACGGTTTGGCCGTGAGCTCGAGTTAAAAATAAAAATTAAGGTTATTTTTTACTGCTTCTCACACTCAAGCTAACTGACGCTTCCACTCTAACTTTGAAGAAAAAGTGATTTCCACTCCTCGTTTGACTGCTCATAGTTTGAAAAGTTTACATGTTATGTAAAAACAGTTTGGTGTTTTGGAGAGAGCACAAGTTTTCCTCCGTTTTAAAGTTATAATCACATTTCTACGTACAGGTATGAGAGAGCTAGGTGACTCCGAAAAAAGGTGACATTTTGTGACAAATAATAGCACCTCTTTCCCGATCGCTGTGCCTCGGGGCTTAGCACCCGTGGCACTAATAAGAAGTATGGTGAAGAATAATAGATCATTTCTGTCCTTCACTGCTGAATCCTGCAGGTTTTACTGTGTTTGAACCTACAGAGAATCATCAGTATCACTACGGCTCCTCTCAGCTCATTGTTTAGCTTCCTGTTTAGCTTCACTCTCAGCTTCCTGTTTAGCTTCACTCTCAGCTTCCTGTTTAGCTTCACTCTCAGCCGGTCATAGCATCGTTTTCAACAGAAACTCTACACTGATTTATTCTTCACTGGTTTCGTCCTCATAGAAGAATCCAGACTGTCAGAAACACACTGAACCTTTAATTAAAGTTTAATTAATCAAACATTTCTGTTTTTTTTTATTATTATTTGGCTTCAATCTTCTTGGTTATTGTCTTAAAGCCAATAAACTTGTATTAAATGGACAGAATCTGTAATAATATCTTATATCTGGAATAATAACTTTCATTCATTTCCAACCTGCAGTCTGATCATGTGACACATAATAAGATCATATGATAACACAAACTGCTTCATGATCACAGAGTTTCTGTTGGACGTCCGTCGAGGGTCGAGCTGATCTTTGATGATAAATGACCGACAGCCAATCACAAACAAGCATCACAGGAAGAAACGTCCAATCAGGTGACAGCTGCTCTTCTTCTGCTTCTTCTTCTTTAGTGACTTTACTGCTTCAAATAATCTGAAATAAATCAATTTAGTGCTTTTTATTAATAAACGTCCATAATCTCATATCAGTGTGTGTGTGTGTGTGTGTGTGTGTGTGTGTGTGTGTGTGTGTGTGTGTGTGTGTGTGTGTGTGTGCATGTGTGTATATGTATACAGTAGGTGGGTGTACGTGTGTGTGTATGTGTACAGTACCAGTCAAAAGTTTGGACACACTTTCCCATTCACATCAATGAGAAAGTGTGTCCAAACTTTTGACTGGTACTGTGTGTATACGTGTGTGTGTGTGTGTGTGTGTGTGTCTGTGTGTGTGTGTGTGTGTGTGTGTGTGTGTGTGTGTGTGTGTGTGTGTCATTCTGTTTTTATTGACAGTTTCTTGCAGATTTTTCTGATTAAATTTGTATTTTGTGTGTTTGTGACCTTACATTTCTGTCTTAATAAGTGTTGATGTGCTTGTTTTGGCTGTGTGTGTGTGTGTGTGTGTGTGTGTGTGTGTATGTCAGTGTGTGTATATGTATGTATGTGTATGTGTGTGTGTGTGTATTAATGCAGAGCGGGGCAGTCGTGTTTTGCGGTGAGCTCTCTCTCTCTTCCCACGATGCTTTGCTCTCTCTTCCTCTCCAGATGGGGAGACATGAAAACATTTGAAACTTCAAACATAAAAATGAGCGATGGCCTCGTCCTCCATCGCCAAGATACGTTTGTTTAAAATCCACCTCCTCCGAGAATCTGGCAGAGCGCTTCACACAGAAACATCTGGAAAACATGTTCTTCATTTGTTGCTCTTTTTTTCTCTCCTGCATCTTAAAGAGCGAAGCCACCGAACAACTTTCAGCTTAAAACATGAGAGACACGAAACCTTCAGCTCCCTGCCAGCACACACACTCACACACACACACACACACACACACACACACACACACTCACACACACACACTGCTATACTTGTGAGGACGTTAAACATTCCTGAGCCTCCGACCTTAAACTCAGCCTGAAGCCACAGCTGCAGAGAGATGTTTGCTGCAGCTCTGCACAGTCTCCATTCATTCATAAAGCTCTCTCTTCTTCTTCTTCTTCTTCTTCTTCTTCTTCTTCTTCTTCTTCTTCTTCTTCTTCTTCTTCTTCTTCTTCTTCTCCTCTTCTTTCTTCTTCTTCTTCTTGTTCTTCTACTTCTTCTTCTTCTTCTCCTCCTCCTCCTACTCCTCCCCTTCCTCCTCCTTCTTCTTCTTCTTCTTCTTCTTCTTCTTCTTCTTCTTCTTCTTCTTCTTCTTCTTCTTCTTCTTCTTCTTCTTCTCCTCCTCCTTCTCCTCCTGCTCCTCCTCCTTCTTCTTCTTCTTCTTCTTATTCTTCTTCTTCTTTTTCTTCTTCATCTTCTTCTTTTTCTTCTTCTCCTTCTCCTTCTCCTTCTTCTTCTTCTTCTTCTTCTCCTCCTCCTTCTCCTCCTCCTCCTCCTTCTTCTTCTTCTTCTTCTTCTTCTTCTTCTTCTTCTTCTTCTTCTCCTTCTCCTTCTTCTTCTTCTCCTTCTTCCTCTTCTTCTCCTCCTCCTTCTCCTCCTGCTCCTCCTCCTTCTTCATCTTCTTCTTTTTCTTCTTCTCCTTCTCCTTCTTCTCCTCCTCCTCCTCCTCCTCCCCTTCCTCCTCCTTCTTCTTCTCCTCCTCCTCCCCCTCCTTCTCCTTCCTCTTCTTCTCCTTACATCTCACTTTAACATCTGGGGACACAATGACTCATAAACTGGTGTTTCTAAAAGCGGACTGAGCAGTGAGTCAGTGAACGCCTCGTGATGATATGAAATATAAACTGACAGATTGTTTATTATTATTTTAGTAGAAGTTTGATCAGCAGCTGCACCTGATTCTGTGATTTATATTCATTTACGCTGCGATCAATAAAATGCCAATCGATGCATATTTACTAATGTAATATTTATTATGGCCAATAGTTTCCGATCTGAGCAGCGCCATCTTGAACATTTCAGGTGCATGCTGGGAAAAATAAAAACAGGGATTCTACTTATATGGGCATCAGGAGGAGCATGAGGCGCCCTCCTGAACCTGTGAACCAATCAACCTGTCAATCACCACGTAGCCACGCCCTAATGCATACCCTGCTTTATCGTCACATATAAAATCAGGGAGGCCAAAATGTCCCAAATGAACATCATACTGCATTGAAGAAGGCTTTAAACTAGCGATTGAGACCATAAACACATTTTGAAAACGTTTACTGAGGTTAGAAATCAAGTGAGAAGTTGGTGAATTCTCCATTGACTTGTATAGAGACGGAAGTCCTTTTGGCACCAAAACGGTCGCCCCCTGGTGGCCTTTTGATAGAATGCAGCTTTAAGTTACTTCCTGGTTGGCCTCATTTCAGAGGACCGGAACTCCCCGCCTGGTCTATAGATATCAGCACTGATGATAGTTTACAGGTCATGTGATCAGTTCATGTTATGGACGCTGTGTTTAATGACTGTAACGCTTCACATCCTCTTTCCTGTTTGTTTTGTTTACAGTCTGATGACGTTTCCAACAGCAGAGAATGAAGCAGGAAGAGTTGTTTATCATACAGATGATCTTAATGGTTAGATGATGTTGGACTCTGCACAGACACACACACACACACGCACACACACACACACACACACACCACCGAGACACTGGTGATGATGACGTCTGCTGAGTCTGATCAGCTGATGATGATGATGAAGTGATGAAGCTGGAGGTGATGAGTCGAGTAAAACAGCATCAAGAAAGCAGAGAAATAGAAACCAGGACAGCTGCAATATGATCGGCCAGAGATGTCAAACATGAGGTTTGTGGGCCAGAACCGGACCGCTAAGGGGTCTAATCCGGCCCACTCTCCTTCCTTCCTTCCTTCCTTACTTCCTTCTTTCCTTCCTTACTTCCTTCCTTCCTGCCTTCCTTCCTTCCTTCCTCCCTTCCTTCCTTCCTTCCTCCCTTCATTCCTTCCTTCATTCCTTCCTTGCTTCCCTCTTTCATTCTTTCCTTCCTTCCTTCATTCCTCCCTTTTCCTCCTTCCTTCCTTCCTTCCTTCCTTCCCTCCTTCCTTCCTTCCTTCTTGTCGTTCCTCCTTCCTTCCTTCCTTCCTTCCTTCCTCCCTTCCTTCCTTTCTTCCTTCCTTCCCTCCTTCCTTCCATCTCTTTACTGATCCGGCCCACATGACATAAATTGATCTGTATTTAGCTCTTGAATGAAAATGAGTCTGAGCCTCCTGATTGGCCGATGATGAAGATGAGTCTGAGTCTCCTGATTGGCTGATGATGAAGATGAGTCTGAGCCTCCTGATTGGCTGATGATGAAGATGAGTTTCTGAGCCTCCTGATTGGCCGATGATGAAGGTGTGTCACTGTGTTATTGGTTAGATGAGACCAGCTGATGTTCCAGAAATGACAGACAGGAAGTGATGAGTGAGCTGTGAGAGGATCAGACTGAAGGATGAAAACTACAGATGTGATCTTTCTCTGAGCTTCATTCATTCATAATAAAAACCTCAAATATCTTTTAAACTTCAGTGAAATCAGAGGAAGTTTCTGACTGTATTAAAGGAAGTATATTGTTTGTGTAATTAGACTAATGAATGACATGCTGCTGTTTGGCTGACATACGATACAGGAAATGAGTTAAATAAACGAGCTTTCTGCTGATTTTCTACATTATTCTTTATGTTTGGATCCAAACCAACAAACCTGATTTATCTGATTAATCCATAAAAACATGTCAGAATGATGCATTAACTCTTCAGAATAAATGTCCAGAGGAGAGTCTGAGGAGCATCCCCTCCTCCCTCCTTTGTTTTTTTAAATAATTATTTTATTTGCTTTTATATCGATTTCAGAGATCACATGTTCACATGAACATTTCTCACATTCAATCAAAACAAAACAAAACAAAACAAAGCATACCCACAATTCATTGTGCACACATACTTTCCATACATTCCTACTACTCATTCTCCCCACACATAACAGGAGGAAAGGAAGGAAATAAGGACAGAGGAAAGAATGAAGGGAGGAAGGAAGGACGGAGGAAAGAATGAAGGGAGGAAGGAAGGACGGAGGAAAGAAGGAAGGAATGAAGGTAGGAGGGAGGGAGGAAAGAAGGAAGGAGGGAGGGAAGGAAGGAAGGAAGGAATAACAAAGGAAAGGAGGGAGAAAGGAAAAGAGGAAGGGAGGAAAGAAGGAAAGAAGGACAGAGGAAAGAATAAGGGGAGGAAGGAAGGACAGAGGAAAGAAGAAAGGAAGGATGGAGGAAAGAAGGAAGGAAGGAAGGTAGGAGGAAAGAAGGAAGGAGAGAGGGAGGAAGGACAGATGGAAGGAAGGAAGGACAGAAGGAAGGAACAGTCAAAACAGATACATTCCCACAACCCTTAACATGAATTACACGCCACAACATTATCTTTCAACCAGTTTTATAACATCCACTCTTTCATCTTTCCCACTAACACGTTAACATTTACTTCCAAACATACGAGGTTCCCAATCCTGCTTCACGTATCCTCTCCCTGCCTCTCGGCTAGTTTACCAAGTTCTTATAAGGCTTCATAAATATCCGTCCAAACCTTCACAAACTGTTGTTTTATATCTTCTCCTCATGCATTGCCTCCTCTAGGCTGAGAAGGAACCTTTCCCTTCCTGCAGGGTCGGTGCATGTTTGTCTTTACTGTGATTTAAAAAGAGGATCTTCCATCTCATGGGATACTTTACCCGTCTGTCATCTGAAAATACACTGTGAAGCCTCTGTGTGTGTGTGTGTGTGTGTGTCTCTCTCTGTGTGTGTGTGTGTGTGTGTGTGTGTGTGTGTTCCTCTCTCTCTGTGTGTGTGTGTGTGTGTGTGTGTCTCTCTCTGTGTGTGTGTGTGTGTGTGTGTGTGTGTCTGTGTGTGTGTGTTCCTCTGTGTGTGTGTGTGTTTGTGTGTGTGTGTGTGTGTGTGTGTGTGTGTCTCTCTCTCTCTCTCTCTGTGTGTGTGTGTGTGTGTGTGTCTCTCTCTGTGTGAGTGTGTGTGTGTGTTCCTCTGTGTGTGTGTGTGTGTGTGTGTGTGTGTGTGTGTCTCCAGCACCTGGCTTCAATCACCTCAACGAGCTGCTGCAGTATTTAAGAGGCTTCTTCACTTCATCCTTCAGATCGTCTGTTGACTCACAGCTTCAGATAAACCTAAACACTCTTCCCTCAGTATTACGCAACGTTCACACTGCAGTTAAAAGTGACCTGAATCCCATTTGTTTGCTCTAATGTGAGCAGCCTCATTGAATCTGACATTTCCAAACCTGATTCAGGCCGCTTTCAAATGTACTGAATCAGATATCAGATTTGTTTAAATGCGACCGCAATCAGAACAGTCAGGTTCAGTTTGACTTCATTCTGTAGCAACACACATTAAACAGACCCAGACATCATTAAACTATTCATTGACTTTCTCCTCTTCCTCCTTTTTTCTATTGATTTTACAGTATACATGACAGAAACAAACAAACAAGCACAGATGTAGAGGGGGAATGTGAACCATAATGACAACATGTGTACAGTTTAAGAGCTAGAGGTTCAGGGTTTAGAGACATTTCAGTCCCGTTGTTCCACTTGTCCGTAGACTTTCCTTCCCATCTAAACAGGGCAGAAGCTTTCTCATATAGGTGCACCATAAGCAATGACAGAGTACAGGTCACTTATTAGAGATGAGCTGTCCATGTCCTCCAGTATGTAGTGAGTGTGTCCATGTCATATATCTCTTTCACAAGTGCAATCCCCTCCTCTTCCTCCTCTTCCTCCTTTTTAACATCACCTTCAACACACTGTTTTTAGCATTAGACCATAAATGAGACGATCAGTAACTTCACCATGTTCGCTCTGTAAACACTGATCTGTGTGTGACGTCATTAATGATCAGCTGAGCATGAGGGTTCAGGAGCGTCAGCTGTTCACAGTCCGCAGACAGGAAGCATTTAAACGTGTAACAATAAATCAGATTTGAGCATTAAGGCCTGCAGTGTGAACGGAGCCTCACCCGGGATTTCCACCGGGTCCGTCAGCGGCACCTTACAGCTGCGCCACAGTTTAGCTCCGTCCTCTGCCCAGCGTCAACCCCCACCGGGAGCGTTACAGCAGCGGAGCGGTGCCTTGCGAGCCAGCAGTATTCCCGCGAGAGCACGAGATAATCGTGAGACCGCGAGATCCCACGAACTGGGTGTATAAAGTCAACAACAAGAAACAACTGGTTTCTTTGCTTCTCGGACGTGAAACGAGACCCTGTGATCGATTGACTGCTCACCTGGGGCCACCGGTTATGACGTAATGTGGATGTGAGGTTGTGATCTGCGCATTGTGTTTTATTTTGAAAGGGGATGGAAGTTTTATTATGCCGATTCTGTGTCTGACTTCCTGTCTGGTGCAATCTGCTCTGTTGAGCTTGTCGTGAGTTAGAAACGTGTCCGTGAAAAATAGAAATGCTGCGGATTGATAGCGCTGCGGCGCGGAGAGCCGCTGCTGGGACGTTGCTGAGACGTTGCTGACACGCTCCCTGTGGAAATACTCTCATTGATTATAGTGTTACCTATCAGCTCCGGTGACCGCGGCGCAGCTGTACCGTGCCGCTGACGGACCCAGTGGAAATTGGGCTTCAGGGCGCACTCACACTAGGGCTAGTTGATCCGTACCGTGCTGACCCTAACCCCCCTTCCCTTCCCCCACTGGCCCGCACTCACATTACCCAAACCCAAGTGTACTCAGGCACGGTTGCATCCGTCATCACGTTGATATACAACATACGCATGACGTCATCACTAAGTGACTGTTGTTATTACCCGGTTCCAGCAGCGAGATGGAGAACGAACAACAAAACAACCGTCAACAGTTATTGACTAACCGAGGCAGCGCCATTGCTACGGTTGTTGTAAAGGGACGGTCGTACTCAAGCACGGTACACTTGCCTCACACTAGCCAAATAATCCGGATTTAGGGGCAAACGTGCTTGGGAACGGTACGATTGCCTAGTGTGAGTACGACCTGAGTGTTGTTTTGGAGACTTCTGTTTAACTTCAGATCCACCGGTCCGGTTCCTCTCCTGCTTCGCTCAGTAAGAATCTACATCGACACAAATCCTCAATAAACTCAGTTTGAACCGAGTTGGCTTTTCTGTGGCTTTGTTGTACTTAGCTGGTCCAAAAGGTTTGGGACTGGTTTAGGACTGGCTTGGGACTGGTTTGAGACAGGTTTAGGGCTGGTTTGGGCCTGGTTTGTGGCTGGTTTGGGGCTGGTTAGTGGCTGGTTTGGGACTGGTTTGGGACTGGTTTGGGGTTGGTTTGGGGCTGGTTTGGGACTGGCTTGGGACTGGTTTGAGACAGGTCTGGGACTGGTTTAGGACTGGCTTGGGACTGGTTTGGGACTGGTTTGGGGCTGGTTTGGGACTGGTTTGGGGCTGGTTTGGAACTTGTTTGGGACTGGTTTGGGGCTGGTTTAGGACTGGCTTGGGACTGGTTTAAGACAGGTTTAGGGCTGGTTTGGGCCTGGTTTGTGGCTGGTTTGGGGCTGGTTAGTGGCTGGTTTGGGACTGGTTTGGGACTGGTTTGGGGTTGGTTTGGGGCTGGTTTGGGACTGGCTTGGGACTGGTTTGAGACAGGTCTGGGACTGGTTTAGGACTGGCTTGGGACTGGTTTGGGACTGGTTTGGGGCTGGTTTGGGACTGGTTTGGGGCTGGTTTGGAACTTGTTTGGGACTGGTTTGGGGCTGGTTTGGAACTTGTTTGGGCCTGGTTTGGGACTGGTTTGGAACTTGTTTGGGACTGGTTTGGGGCTGGTTTGGGACTGGTTTGGGACTGGTTTGGAACTTGTTTGGGACTTGTTTGGGGTTGGTTTGGGACTGGTTTGGGGCTTGTTTGGAACTTGTTTGGGCCTGGTTTGGAACTTGTTTGGGGCTGGTTTGGAACTTGTTTGGGACTGGTTTGGGGCTGGTTTGGGACTGGTTTGGGGCTGGTTTGGGACTGGTTTGGGACTGGTTTGGGGCTGGTTTGGGACTGGTTGGGGCTGGTTTGGAACTTGTTTGGGACTGGTTTGGGGCTGGTTTGGAACTTGTTTGGGCCTGGTTTGGGACTGGTTTGGAACTTGTTTGGGACTGGTTTGGGGCTGGTTTGGGACTGGTTTGGGACTGGTTTGGAACTTGTTTGGGACTTGTTTGGGGTTGGTTTGGGACTGGTTTGGGGCTTGTTTGGAACTTGTTTGGGCCTGGTTTGGAACTTGTTTGGGGCTGGTTTGGAACTTGTTTGGGACTGGTTTGGGGCTGGTTTGGGACTGGTTTGGGGCTGGTTTGGGACTGGTTTGGGACTGGTTTGGGGCTGGTTTGGGACTGGTTGGGGCTGGTTTGGAACTTGTTTGGGCCTGGTTTGGGCCTGGTTTGGGGCTGGTTTGGGACTGGTTTGGGGCTGGTTTGGGACTGGTTGGGGCTGGTTTGGGACTGGTTTGGGGCTGGTTTGGGACTGGTTGGGGCTGGTTTAGGACTGGCTTGGGGTTAGTTTGGGGCTGGTTTGGGTATGGTTTGGGTTGGCTTCGGACTGGTTTAGGACTGATGTGGGATTGGTCGACCATTTATCCACACTTTCTTCCACACCTGTCCTCCCAGTCTGAGGGAATAAACCTTTTTCTACACCTGCTGTCTGAGCTGTAACAGCAGTAAGTGAATCATGTGATGTGTGTGAGGATGAGGAGGCTGTAACCTTCCTCACATCAACACACCAAACTCACAGAAATATCATATTTCATCATGTTTTCATCGTCTGAGCTTTGACTGGCTGTTAATGACATCAGCCGATTTCTATGTTTCTTCTTCTTCTACAGCGACTGATGAATTAGTTTATTATCATTATAATTATTATTATTATTGTTATTATGTTTTATTTAATAGAGACAGATGCAAGTATCACAGTGTTTATAGTTAACGATAATCTGCAACACCTGTGCAGAGAAGAGCTTGTGTGAAAGTAAGAGATTAAAGGACGTAACCAAAACCAGCTGCACAATAAATATAATACAGCAGAGGATAAAGAAGATACGCAAAGTAAAACACGGCACAATAAAATACACCATAAAACTCTGCATGAGAACATTTATCTGCTGAGATTCACACAGCAGCAGTGCATGAAACTAAGGCAATGTTTTTTGGGTTTTTTAAAATATTTTTTAGGAAATTTGGTAAAAATTTGAGCGAAACTTTAGAGTTTAACCCTCCTGTTGTCCTCGAGTCAAGGAAGGAAGGAAGGAAGGTAGGAAGGAAGGAAGGTAGGAGGAAGGAATGGAGAAAGAAGGAAGGAAAGGAGGAAGGAAGGGAGGAAAGAAGGGATGAAGAAGGAAGGAAAGGAGGAAGGAAGGAAGGAAAGGAGGAAGGAAGGGAGGAAGAAGAAAGGAAAGGAAGGATGGAGGAAAGAGGGAAGGAACGAAGGAAAGGAGGGAGGAAGGAAGGGAGGAAGGAAGGTAGGAGGGAGGAAGGAAGGGAGAAAGAAGGAAGGAAGGAAGGGATGAAGAAGGAAGGAAGGAAAGGAGGGAGGAAGGAAGGAAGGAAGGAAGGAAGGAAGGAAGGAAGGAAGGAAGGAAGGAAGGAAGGAAGGAAGGAAGGAAGGAACAGTCAAAACAGACAGGGTCAATTTGACCCGGGAGGCCGACACAAAGGTTAAGTTAGAAACTCACTGAGTCTTTATGAGTAAAACCTGTTTATG